>NW_027261306.1:0-31445 GCF_043381705.1 Parasteatoda tepidariorum | reverse complement strand
GATTCGTTTTTTTTTTTGCGGACTGTACACCAACTTTTCAGCAATTTTTTAATTCTATATTCAGAGTGAAAGCAAACTTTAAGCTTTTCTTTTTAAGTATCATTTTTTTAAATTTAATTTAAAAGAATTTGACCACAATTACACATACATAAATTTAGCATGGATATAAATGCATAATAAACATATCATAAAGTGTTCTGGCAAAATAAAAGATATTTTTGCCAACTAATGTGTTCTTAGTATCATTTGAAATAATTATTCTTCAGAAAAGTGTGAGCTGGTGTGTAAAGTGTATATAAAAAGGGGAAAAAAAGGTATACTAACCAAAATCCTTTCTCCGGTTATCTGGTCATCGACCAAGAGAAAATCTCTTCCATCAATTGTCTTCGCCCATTGACCATTTACTGTAATATCTTTTAGAGTGCTTGGCAAAGGTGGTAATGCCTTTGTCCTTGCTCTGTACATTGTGCGACAGGCAGTTTTTAAATCTGGCAGTCTTACTGCTGTCTCGACTGTCTGCGCAACCTCTCCGATTTCCTGCCTGAAAATGATATATCATATTATAACTTGAATTTTTGAAATAACCAAATGATAATTAAGAGAAAACATTTGAACCCAAGACTATAGAAATATGCAAAAAGTTAAATACTGTATTTACATAGTAAATCTCTTATTAGCTGTTTGTTAATATATGTTACTGACCTTCGTACCAACATAATATAACAAATGGCACTGCTTATGCCTGCTCGACATGATTCTCTGTAGTTACTACTAAGTCTATTTTTAATCATTATGTATAATATCTTAAATACCAAAGAAAAAAAGAACAATGCAAGATGAAATCGAAAGTATTAAACAATATGTATAAAATTGCCTAAATTATATGAATTTATATTTCCAATTTTCTGAGCTAAAGTGGATTTTTTGTTTTTTAAATTGCTTAGTTAAACTTCACATAATTTTTTTTTTTTTTTTGCTATTTTACTCTTCTTTTTTTTATTTCAACATTAATGTATTTTTAATGACTATATATATTAATTTTATTTTTAATGTAATAAAATTGATTTTTTTTAAAAAAATATAATCTAATGATGAATTAACAGCAATTAATTTTTTTATTTTATAGTTAAAATGCTAGTCAATCCTACACAGTTTCTTTAAATCAGGGTTGACAGGTTTTTGACATGTGACAGTTTTTGACAGTTTAAACCATGGTTTAAACCGTCACGTCAAAAACCTCACTGTCAAAAATGTCAAAAACCTATATTCATATGTGAAATTTAATTAATACATAAAATTTATATATTTTTTAAGGGATAGTGTTTCTAAATATGTTCTAGAAAAAATAAATTTTAAATTTTGAAGAAANAAAATTTTTCTGCACATGCATTTGAATATAAATTTCTGAGATTTTAAATCTGTTATTTTACCTTAATTTTAATTAAAAAATATTTTAAAACCTGCTGATTACCTATAGTATAATTAAATTTCAATATAATGCATGGCAACTGTTGGTAGTTTTGAAGTTTATATATTTTCTTGGCCAACTTCAGTTTTTGACATTTTTGACGGGTTTTTGACGGTTTAAACCAGTATTATACCCCTGTCATGTCAAAAACCACTTTTTGACGTCAAAAACCCAACCCTGCTTTAAATCTATCAAAATGTAAAAATAATGTACTATGAAACTTTGAGACATTTTACGCTAGTTACCAAAATTAAAGAGTAATAATTTTTTTTAAAATAAGTACCCTATATTTAAAAATGCACTTTGAAACAACCATTTTTTTTTTCTTCATAATAACAACTCCAAATATTAAAACTTCATCAATTTTTTTAAAATTTTATGTAATTTTTAACTGCTTTTTCAAAAGCAAATAATAATTTTTAAAAATTTGAAATTTGTAAAAAAAAAAAAAAAATCAGAATTAAATATTCTTTGGTTTATTTCTGAAATTATATTTGATTAATATTTTTACGATAAGCTGGGAGAAAATAAAATCTGCATGAAAGATATCTATTTAAAATATCTCTAACATATTATCTATGAGTTATTTCCAGGTGTGATTATCTGATGGTTTGTTAATTTAAATGTATATATGAAGTGTGTTGGAATATGGCACTTCAATAGTTTTTTATATTATTATAAAATTAAGTTCTATAAAACAACTTACGTTAACTGTTTTAATTAAAGAAATTTATTTTATTTTGATTTTCAATTTTAGGTTTTTTATTTTCACTTTTTTCCTTTTAATATTTGCTTGGTGGTTAATTTTTTCATATGGAAAAAAATTTCCGTGACTGATAATAGGTATATAAATTATTATGTCCTTATATTTAATAGAGAAAGTTTAACAAATAATGTTACAATTAAATAAGCAAATTGCAGTACCATAAATTATTCAGGGCTTTACTACTTTTTAAAAAAAAGATTTCTATTCAAGGCTGGGAATAATTCCAATACTTTCTGAATAAATCAATTTTATGTTGAATAAACTTTTGGAAAATTTGTAATTAAATTCCAGAGAGTTTTTTTTTAAAATGACTTTCATAAATTAACAAATTCTATTTTTAAATTTACTTGTAAAAATTATTATTTAATTGGTGTAAAAAAAATTTATTCTTAAATTAACAATTTTTAACATGCTACTTTAGTTTAAAAACACTGTCTCTTGTTTATTGCCTTAGTCAAATAAGGGATTTTTTTTTCTTCAAATCCTCAGTTTGTTTCTATAATTAAATCAAATATAGGTTAAATCAAAATTATGAGACTCTAGTAGAGAAATTAATATGTGAGTAATAATAATATATATATAAACTGACTTATCTAGAAATTAAATTCTCGATTGAAAAATTTAAATGAAATCATACTATATAACATTTTTAAAAACAAATTTCTTACCTGTATAGTCTTGGAATAGCCTCAGAGAACTCCGTCTCACACCTGCTTTTCAATTTGTTGTAAAATGTTTTCCTGCGAATTTTATGGAAATCTGGAGCATGGTTATGTGTCTCTATAGCATTTTTCAAAAAGCCATTTATTGTAGTGAGTTTCGCTGAGCAATTTTTCTGTTCACATTTCCAATAACTAGTTTCGTTTTTATATTTACTGTGCAAAGTAAACAAATAATTTTTATACAGTATCAAATATCCCCCTCTTGAAGATTTTAGGTAGCTTATTTCTGACATTATTTAAAATGGCTAAAAAAATGTCGTCGATTGAATATATGGTTAAGCGATAGTAAGAGGAAAATCTATTTTCCCTTTCAGGTTGTTTTTCCCCAAAAAAGGATTCTGTCCCCTATATAAAATCCCTCTATACCCTTCCCTTGGAGAACTCCCATGCCCACAGGTGCACATCATTAATTATCTATTGGGTCAACTTTCGTTTGGGTGAAGTTTCATAGAGGACAGGTCTAAATCTAAAGTAAATAATTAAGCTAGAAGTTTTAACTTATTATGCAGTTGGATAAAATATGTGAATTATTAAATGTTTAATAATATTTATAATATAATTACAAAATAATAATAATAATATGTTAAATATTTTTCTAGCATAAGGAAGTAGTTTTTAAAGTCAAAAATTTTCTCTTAAAATTTTTTTGATTCTAATTTAGAAAAATAATAAGTATGTATGGGACCATGGGTGGTGTGGAAGACATCGGAGACAATTAGAATTAAAGTAAATAGATAAATTAGAATTAAAATAAATAGATAAATTCTAAATAAAGCTTCTGTTAGTCAGGGCTCCCTCTCAATTTTAGAAATAAAATTTCCTGAATTTTTGAGGGAAGTTTCCAACAATTTCTGGATTATATATTTCCACTACTAAGTTATCATCATAAATTAAATTTTAATCAAACAATTAATTAAAGTTACTTTTTTGTAGAAAATAAGTTAAGTATACACTTTCTGAAATACAAAATTGTTAAAGGTGAAGGCTGAACAGATATATTTTAGAATTAAAAACCATATAAAAATTCAAAATAGTAAATTGAGAAAAAGATGAGATAAATTACAGATTTTGCACAACTGGAAAAAAAGAATTAGTAATCGTCATAATAGATTTCATTTTTCATTGAGGACCAACAATATTTAATACAAAAAGCCTTATTTCATGAAAAAAAAATATTATACTGAAAATATTATTATACTTAATAAATGAATTTTAAAAATAATAACCATAAAATAATATTCTAATCTCAATTGAAAAAAATTTAACCTAATTTTAAATTAAATTAGTTTTATAACAAATTTAATTTTACAACATTTATAACAAATTTACCCTTTGAGGGGCACAATAAGAAATTTATCATTGTGTAGCATAAAAATGGTCTTTATCTTACCATAAGGGTCTAAAAACACACATTATGCATTCAAAAAAATTTTCAAACCCCTGTATATTTGTGGGGGTGGTGTTGGCAATAGCCAACACTGCCCCACTAGAGCTAAAGATGTTGTTTGAAACAATACTTTTACTCTAAATATTAAAAACATAAAAAGTGATGGAAATAAATGGTAAAAGGTTCAATTATAAATAAAATATGCTAGATATTCAAAAATTACTTTTTTTTTGCTATGTTAATTTTTATAGATAAAAGGAAATAATACTTAGGATTACATGATAAAAAGGTTCAAGACATAGCAAATAAAGATAATAATATATAAATTTACACTATTCTAAGAATATGAAATGCTAATGCAATAAAACAATAAGAAAATCACTATGTTGAATATATTTGAATTGTATGTATATAAGGTGACAAAAATTAATTGTATTGAAGAGCATGCTTACCAATAATTAGAGACAGAAAATGAATATAAAAATGTAAATTATTCCACAAAATTGTTTTAGTTATTTCGAATGAAATTCTTCAAAACATACCACAACAACTATATACATTTATATGTATATAGTTGTATTTATATGTATACATTTATATGTATATGTATGTTACGGTAATTTTTCAACTGACTCATTATCAGATGGAAGATCATAAAATAATTGAAGAGCTTCCTGAATATCAAGTTTTTTCCGTGACATATTTTAAGAAAAGTTAATATCATTCAAAATAAATATATCGTCTTGAGTAAAAAAATTAACTAATAAAGCATAAAAATTGAAACTTCAAACTAACGGAATCAGTAAAGCTAATCAGTAAAATAAATGGAGCCAGCTCAAGGAATAAAAGCATCCCTTTCAAGAGAATAAAATCCAAGAAATGAGGCAAAAACAATCCCTTGTGAGTTTCCCACCCTGCGTCAACCCTTATCCCACTCCCCACCTCCAATCCACCCTTTGAAATCAATCCCAAAAAATACTTTTGATTCTCAATAAATTTTAGAATGAAGTTGTGAAGGAACTGAACTGTACTAGTGGTGACACCGGCCATACAATTCAACATGATGATTTTACGTGCTAGACTTCCACCCAAATTTTTTTACCCAATTTATTTCCATCCTTAATAGATTAACATACCCCCTATTTTTTATTTCTTCACTAATTGTTAGATCGGAGGTGCGTGCCATAGTGCACAAGAACTCCGTTGCCCACTAAGCAACACCTCTCGCCCTTGAGGGGCACTGAACTCTTCAATGCACAGTACAATATTCGATCTTTCTCTTCGGGGGGGGGGGCAGTGTTGTCAATTGACAACACTTGGAAAAAACTAATAAAATGGAGTACATAAATGCACATTATTTGGTTGCAATTGCACACCTAGAATATCATATGCACGAAGAAAAATAATACGTAAACTGCATTTAAAAAAATATATTTTATATTTTTTTTCAGAATTTTTAATTAAACGGATTAAAGCCAGTCAATTTCCTATGCTTCGTTCTCAGTTGAATACTCAATTTTTTGGATGCTGCCATCTGTTATGTATAAATGGAAGTTAAATGATGCATTCCGTTTAGTGTTAGCAATAAAATAACATTTGAGCGTTTAGAGAAAAAAAATATAGAAAATGGTGCTCGCATTTGCCAACACTGCCCCTCAAAGGGTTAATTCATTTTAAAACAAATTTAATCGTAAAATTAAACTTAATATAAAGATTTGAAATGTTCTTATACCTTTACAGCAATTCAATAAACGCAAAAGGATAAAAACAGCAAAATAAAGATTAGAAATACTGTCCTTCTATTTAATATGTCCTTTTGCTATTTATTTATTTAGAACAAAAAATATATTATATTGAGTATCAAAACAAATAAATTGCTTATAAATATATGTTGTTGTTTTTTTAAATCACATTTCTTTTAATTTTTAAAAAAAAATAATATTGAATTATTTGTTTGCCAAACAATCCAGATCTTTTCACCCAAGGGCGGCGCCAGTAGGGGGGCAGGAGCACCCCCGTCGGGCATGGCCAGCCCCCCAACGGGAAAAATTTAAAGTCTCGTCGGGAAAATAGTCTGGTCACATTTTTTTTTTTCAAAAAAATGTCAAAAATTCATTTACAAATGCCTAATAAAAATTTTTGTAGTTGACTTTTTATTTATTTATTTTTAAGAATTAGTAACAAAATTTAGTAAAATATATTGTAAATTCTATGTAATTGTAGTTTCACTGCACTACTCCTAACTTTGCTCATGCATTGTTAAACTAGAGTCCGGATGCGATTAGACATGGTTGAAATTGAAGACTTTTCGAAGACCCATAGAAATCCTTTCCCCCCAAACCGTGTCAGGGGTGTTTCACCGAATGTCTCTGCTTCCCCCTTTTCATGGGCATGGGGATGATCAATCACAATACTCTCAACTATGTCTAGGTTTTATTACCTACTAGATTGGCACTCTTTTTCGCCCCATTATATGCCAAATGATGATCGCCAAAGAGGTAAGTTTATAGGAAGGAATGGCTCTTTCGTAAAACACAACCGGTATATTTGTTTGTAGTCGTCTGCTGTCGAAGTACCAGGAGAATGTGTATATGATTCTCGAGAACTCTCATATTCTGAGAAAGAAAAGATTACAAGCTAACGTTCCTGAGACGTTTGCTTTATTAATGCATTTTATTAATGCATAGATATAAGGAACCCGTAAGAGGAAGTGAAGGTTCTATCTTTCTGATGGCAACGAAAAACCGGTTTTCAGGATTACCTTATTTTTGTGGTTTATCTTATTATTGGCGTTTTAAAAAAATTTACCACCATTTTTTTTTTCGTTAAGTGCTTAGTTGTACTAGTTCTGATTTCGAATATAACAATATAATAAAATATAAAAAATGGACAATAAATTGTATTTTTACTTTTAAAGTTAATAAAACTTTTAACTCGATTTAGAAATATGTATTAACTTAGTTAATTACTTATTAATAATTAATTTGAAAATTTAATTTTACAATTCTAAACTACTAACAGAGCCTTTAGTAGAGTGTACTTTAATGCAGAGCTGCCATCTAGTGATGGAATTAGTAAATCCTTACAGCAATGAAATGAAAATAGAAAGGAGTGTACAAAAAGGAAAATTTAATTATGGGAGGGATGAATTTTTTTCATTTCCTTGAAAAATAAGTCGTTTAAGAATTTTTTACATTTTAAAAGAAGAATTTACTGACATTGTCAAAAAGTGTGGAAACAATTGCTAATATATTTGGACCACCAAATCATTCCGAAATAGAAAAGACTATTGAAGAAAATGAAACTTTTACAATTTAAATAATGTTTTTTCTTTCTTTCATAAAACTTAATACAAAAATAATTTTTGTAAAATAGTTTAATTTGTATAAAAAAAATTCCTTGATGTTATGTTGACATTTTACTTTACACAATTACCTTTAAAAGTATTTGATTACGAATTGAATTGTAGTTTATGTTGATTTAGTTGATTTTACTGTGCTTGAACACTATTTCGAGAGCACAAAGCTTGACATCAAAGATTTTCTTTTCCGTCCACGCTGAAAATGCCCTAAATCAAAGAAGCATTATTTACATGCATTTGCAATTCTGTGAAAATAACGAAGCACATTGGTCACATATACATGAGTTGATTTTTGGATTTAGATATTTAAATTTAAAAAAAAGGGGAGGAAAAAACATTTTTCTAATTCTTATAATACTATTGCTTTAAAAATTATCTTGTGTGTGTTAATGATAGCCTTTTCTGAAAAAGAATGGTTCTTCGAAAATTCGTTGTTTTGACGCTTCAACTTTTTAACTTCTTCTGAAGAAGGAAAATAAATCATATTTAAAATTATACTTAAAAAAAACTATAGACAGAGGCTGCAAATAAATTTCATGCATATTAAAATTTAAGCGAGAACGAAACATTATCTGTGAAAACCCGCGAATCCCAGTTGGGGTAAATAACGAAGCATACTTGATTTTCGGGTGAAACAGAAAAAAATTGAAAGGAGATCGGTAGAACTATAACTAAGAATCATTAGGCAATCAAATTGGTTTTGCCGTTTTTTCATCTTTTCTTCTTTAGGGACTCGATAGTTTCCAACTATCTTTTTGTTACTTCCTCGCTTCCCCGCATATTAGCCTGCGACCAATAATCAAAGAATATTATAGACAGTGTCCCCCATCCCCCCCAAGCTCTTGGGCGCATTCATCCCCCCCTAAAATAATTTGCTAACTTCCCCCTTCCATGTTAGCTTGTTCGAAATAGTGCTACGTTGCTTCTTTTATTTATGTACTTAAAAAGAAAAAAATTCTCTCATCTAAATCCCCCCCAAACTATTCATTTTATTTAGTGTAAAAATTCCCCCCCCCCAAGCTTTAAGTGGGCGCATCGTGCGCCCACCTTCCCCCCTGATTATAGAACCCCTCTATATTCTTTGCTATAGTTATCGGTCTCCGATAATTATAGGTTAGCCTATAATTATTCTTAATAAAATAACCTATAATTATAGATTAACCAATAATTATAGGTTATTTTATTGAGAATTTAATCTAAATAGTACGCAATTAATTGCGTACTATTTAGATTAAATTCTTAATAAATATTTAAACAATTAATATTAAGAACGAGGAAACGGAACACTCTGTTCATATATTTTAAAAATGCTTGTGGCACATGAAGTCGCAATTTGATTAAAAACTTCATGTTCTGGTGTCGCAAATAAATGTCTCAGTCAGAATTTTATCAAAATCTTAGGAATCACTGTTGAGGATAATCACAGCATAAATGGATTCATAATTAATTAGAAAAATAGTAATCGTAACTATAGTAACTAATAGTAATTAGTCAAACTAATAAATTTAGTAACCCAAATAATATCCTTACTTCCCCATTTAGTCTATGGCATACTAACTGGTCTTTTATGATTTTGATTACATACATGCTATACGTGACTGAAATTAAATTATCAGATTTTAATAAAGCTCTTGTTTTCTTATTCTTTCTTCTTTTTTTTCGTATAGATATATACTTTTCATAACTATTTTTTCTTTCTGACAAATATTTTACAGCATAATTGTTACCGTGAATGACTGAAATCAAGGGAATGTCGATTTTCACCGGTGAATGCCAACAATCACATTGTCGCTTTGGTGAATGTCCGAAATATTTGTTTTATCCGATTAGATATTAATTTATTTCTTGATATTATTTTATTTATTCGCTATTTTAATATCTTGGGATAGATTGGGTGAAACATCAGTGTTCGGAGAACCGATTTAATGTATATTGGGCAGTGGCACTTGACCTTAAAAAACATCGATGTAGGACATACCGGGCAATGGCACTGAACCTTTAAAATACATTGATATGGAGCTTACCGGGCAAATGTATATCGGGTAGTTGCACATAACTAGAGCTAGTATATAATTCGGACATTTACCAAAGCGATTATGTTATTGTCAACATTCACCGGTGGAAGTTAACAACCACCAATTTCTTTCATTCACGGTAATATAAATAAATTTCGCCTCATAGTATTCAAATTATCTACGAAACTGGCAGGATGTTTTGGAATTCGAAATTTATTTTCTGATTTCTTTGGATCACTAATTACCAGAGAAGGGACCTAAGGAAGCACGTGCCATAACCCAAAATTTTTTCAAAACCTTCGATTTTTTTTTTTTTTAAATTCTTTCTTTAAATCCATAAAATGATATTTTTATGAATTAAAAATTTATATAATTCATATGTAATTTAGCAAAATAAAAGATTAAATTTAATAATGCTACAAAATGTATGCATCATTCTTAATTGTTGTATTTATTTAGTTTATAATTGGAGGTAGTTGCTATTTACGAAAGATAAATTTTCTCTTAATTACCTTTATTTTCCATTAATACAGAGAAATAATTTTTAAAGAAACCTTTTTTAAAATCAAAAGTTTACAATTTTAAATAACTTACAACAGCATTATCGAATTCAAAATTTACATTCTGATTTCTTTCAAGGATTAATTTCTTGATAAAACTTGATAGACTATGATGAATGTTCTTAGAATTTTTAACTAATAATTTCCATTTCTGACGATGTATCCTTCTTTTACTACTAATTAATGTGAAATATGGCGTACGATTTTTTTTTTAAAATTTTAGCAAATGCTGGTGTTGAAAACTATTTTATTTCATTATCAAATAGCTTTTAAAAATTTTGTTTCGACTTTATAAGACCGGATTGCGTCAAATGCATAACAATATTAAGTGGCAGATTATGCAATTTTATTCTTTTAGCTTTTAAGGACATTCCATATCTAATAATTACACGGTTAAATAATAAATGTATGTGATGAAATGTCTTTATTTTCTTAAAACTGTTCGGAAATAATTTATGAATGAAAAAAACAAACAAACTGTATTTAGCTTTTTTACATTTTGATTGTTCTCGGCAAAGAGATTATTTATCTAAAATTAGCTAGTTTTAAAAAAAAAAAATGTCTCTTTGAAAAATTGTTCCCGCTGCATTTAATATTATATTTTTTAACCATTGTTGAAATAAAGTTAATATGAAACAAAATATCTTTTTTATATTTATTTACTGGTTAATTTTATACGTCGCGTGAAATTTTTTGACATATTTGCATCGAATGTATTCCAAAATACTTTATTAGACCATAAAATAATTTGGAGAAGCAGCGGATTTCGAGAGGATCAAATTGCAAAATGCTTCAAAATACAAAGGATGATAGAAAAATGCGATCCATAATTATTTTCTTAGTTTTTATTGATATCTTAAATCTAATAATTACAAATATACATTATGATGCGAATCTTCTACACGCATCAGGTGAGAACGGAATAGTAACATTTTTAGAAAATTTATTTGTTTCACAAATTTGGGGAAGAATATTTAACAAAATTTTCAAACTCTTTGTATTCGTACTTAATTATTAGATCTAAAGTTTTTATATATATGCTATCATATATTTTGATAAGCTCATATATAAGAAGCTCCGTTACCACAGTTTTTAATATACTTTTTGAGGATGCGCAAAATTAAATGAAAACACATACATGTGTTGCTAAGTAAAGTTCAACGAAACTAACGCAGAAAGGTTATGAAAATCTGAAAAATCATTCATTCGTAATTTTAAAACAATAAAACCTGGTAGATTGCTAAAGAAAACCGGATGTGAAAGGCAAATGTTTAAAATATATCAAGTTTAAATTTAATCCTGCTTTCCTCAATGATGATTCATCATTCAAGAAGCTTATTTTCTTCCTTGTTTGAAAATTAACCTGCGACCGCTATTGTTAATTCTGTCTTTATTTTTGAAAACAATTCTAAAATTATAAATTAAAAACAAGATTTAAAGAGCCCCTTCTACACTCAAATGGTTATAAAAATCAGCTGTATATATGTATATGGTCTGAACTTGTAAAGGTTTCCTAAATTTATTTTAGAACGTCATAATTAATTACTTTTAATAAATTAAAGAAAAATTGCATACAAAATACTTAAAATATTTCATTTATTTCTAGGCTATTTTAAAAAATTGCACATCCATTATTTCACAAGAGAAAAAATAATTTTATTGAAATGTACCTTATTTTTCTGAAAAGTGTTCTAGATGTTAATTGCTCAGAAGCAGAGAAATTGTTCCAAGTAGAGTTATTGCTGAGCAATTGTTCCATTTTAATGTATCTGATTGCATTTTGTATAGAATTTCCCAAATTATTTCATTACCTGAAGATCAAACGTTTAAAAAATTCACTAATATTAAGGAAGATAGGACAGAAAGTTTATCTGAAAAATTTTAATAAAATTTAAAAGTGTAGAATTTTAAGTTGGTAGATATCACAAATTGATATTTACACACTGTTTTCAAATTTCAAAAGTGATAACTCAAAACATATCTCAGCAGATTTTTTTATTAATTAAATATTTTAAGCATTATTTAACAACAAAAAACAACAACAACAAATATCTTTACTAATTTTATTTATTTATTGTACAAAGATACTGTAATCAACATCCTGTAGGTGCATTTGGTATGAATTTTTACTTCAATAAAATTTTTTTAAGTACGAAGCTATAATAAATGAAAGAAGTCAAAATTACTACTGGTTATATGAACAATTTAAAACTTTACTTAATAAAATACTTGCACAGTTTTCCACTTTTCTGAAATTTCAGTAGACAGACATCACAACTTAAATACACTTCACCTAAATGCATATTCTTAAATAAATGTATTAACAAGCATACAAACAATAGTTTTAGATACAAATAACAAATATAAATAAGAATTTTGCAAATAAGGATTCTTTCCTTGATAGAACGGTTTTAAAAATTATTACTTAGTGAATTATTACTTAGAAATTATTACTTCTTCAAACATTACATTCAAATAGTACCAGGATTGGTAAGCTCTTGTCAGGCTAGAAAAAACTGATTATGTAAATCTACCCAATCCAAGAAACTGTCATTTACAATAAACATCTAATTTAAAAATGGAAGTTTAACATAATTCACCCAATAATTCTATATGAAAATCTATTTTATTAATTTTTAACGTTACATTATACATGCTTAAAGAAACTAGTTTAGAAGAGAAAATTATTAAATCTTGTCTTGGTTTTCAAATATATATATATATATATAGTATATATAAATATATTCACAAATAATGTGCAATTGAAAATAAAACAAAAAATTCAGAATAATATTTGCCATTCAATTAAAGCCTACAAATAATTTTAATTAGGTGTTCACAACTCTAAAATATTACTTATAGGATTAATAGTAACTTTTTCCAAGTTTATTAAAACAACATCTTAAAAAATTTTTTTAAACATGTGTCTTTGCATTTTATAGAATTTTGTGTCATACAGAACATTGGACATATGTTTAAACTTACGTACTAAGCATGACAGTAATATTAATCTGAGAAAGACAAGCCATAAAATGCTTAATATAATTTTAAGATTAAAATATTTAGACACATAAATATGTGCTGAAGCATTAACAGAAATTTTTTTTTTAAAACTTTCAAGAACATATAACAACCAATATAACACAATAAATTTATCAACTTTAGTTTGCTTAACCAAGTAGAGTAGACTTAAAAAAACCATAGCTGACAACAGGGATAGGAAAAAATCCAGTAGATTTTACGAAACAATATAAATTTTATAATAATTGTCGCAGAATGTACTACATATTTTACACAAAAGGAATTTTAGAGATTTTTCTAGTTATCAAAATAGAAAAAGTGCCATATTTTCCAGTTAAAATTGACAATATACTATATATATATATATTTACAAATAATGTGCAATTGAAAATAAAACAAAAATTCAAAATAATATTTGCCATTCATTTAAAGCCTACAAATAATTTTTATTAGGTGTTCACAACTCTAAAATATTATTTATAGGATTAATAGTAACTTTTTCAAAGTTTATTAAAACAATATCTTAAAAACACATTTAAAACATGTGTCTTTGCATTTTATAGAATTTTGTGTCATACAGAACATTGGACACATGTTTAAACTTACCTACTAAGCATGACAGTAATATTAATCTGAGAAAGACAAGTCATAAAATGCGTAATATAATTTTAAGATTCAAATATTTAGACACATAAATATGTGCTTAAGCATTACAGAAAAAAACTTTTTTTAAAACTTTCAAGAACATATAACAACTAATATAACACAATAAATTTATCAACTTTAGTTTGCTTAATCAAGTAGAGTAGACTTAAAAATAGAAAGATATTAAAAGTTAATGTGGTTTATAGAATTTCATTGCATAGATTTTCTTCTTTAAATAAATTTCCAGCATACAAAAAAAAGTTTCATATACATAAGTATAAACCTTAATAACTATATTTCAAATTGTCGAAACTCTCCTCTGAAAAATTGAGAAATCATAGCTGACAACAGGGATAGGAAAAAATCCAGAAGATTTTACGAAACAATATAAATTTTATGATAATTGTCACAGAATATACTACATATTTTACACAAAAGGAATTTTAGAGATTTTTCTAGTTATCAAAATAGAAAAAGTGCAATATTTTCCAGTTAAAATTGACAATATACGTGAAATTCTATGTGATATGTTTACTCATTTTACAACAATACATGGAATGTGCATTAAAGAACTTAAATTATCATCAATAACTTGATCATTTAATCATGTACAATTTTAAAAAACAATATTTAAATTTTTATAAATTAGAAACAATAACCTTAACATTACTCCCAAACAGCAGATTAAATTTTGTATAAATACGAGAATCAAATTTGGATTACATTTCATGATATGATTATATGCACACAACTAAAGGGAGAATAATGAAAACTCCAAATGTTTATTTACATATCCATATAAAGGCCAAATTATAAATAATCGACAGTATAAATATTATAAAATTTCTAGAAGTTATTTCCAGGTGGGTGGCCACCCTGTAAATATTTCACACAAAGGGAATTTTAGAGATTTTTCTAGTTATCAAAATAGAAAAATTGCAATATTCTCCAGTTAAAATTGACAACATACTCGAAATATTATGTGTTATGTTTACTCATAATTTTCAATATTAATAGGCATTTAACCAATCAAAGATATTTAAAAGATTTTATTAATTTATTTAAAAAGAAAACTCTGAACATTTTAGAAGAAAGAAAGTTGGATGTCCCAATAACTAGCTTTTACACAATTAAAAACATTCATAAAACACAATATTTATAACTTTTATCCCATTACTAAGGCTCATTACACAAAAATGATACCATATAAAAATGCTAGATGAGAGGAGTTTATATGTACGCTGTGAAATAAGATCATGCATTTGTTTGATACACAAAATACATATTTGTTGATACATTTCATACACAAAATTAATCTCACTTTTAACAAACTGTACTTTTACTCCACAATAACTTTATTTGACTAATGAACTACATTTTACTATAATTTATAATAGAATTGTAAGTTACTATTTAACCAATTTTAACAGAATTGTATTTCCAGCTTTAATTAAAATGAACCAGAGAAACAATGCATGAATGTGCATTACAAGAGTTAAAGAACTTAAATTATCATCAATAACTTGATCATTTAATCATGCACAATTTTAAAAACAATACTTAAATTTTTATTAGAAACAATAACCATAACATTACTCCCAAACTGCAAATTAAATTTTTAATAATTGCGAAAATCAGAACTTCGGATTACATTTCATATGATTATATGCACACAACTAACAAAGGGAGAATAATGAAAACTCCAAATGTTTATAAACATATCCATATAAAGGGCAAATTATAAATAATTGGCAATATAAATATTATAAAATTTCTAGAAGTTAAGTTGATCATATATGCATAACGGAAAACTTTAATATCTTTAAAGATCAAAATTAAATTAAAAATATTTTGATAAAACTGCAATGTTTAACCCCAAAATGGGAACTTACCAGTTTCGGGAGTCTGTAAAAATGTCAGTGTCACTTAACTTTTATTGATGTCATCAATGCAATATTAATCGCAGTAAGAGGTACATAATATAGTAATGTTTTACCACAACAGATTAGATATCGATCCCACGCAGTAAAATTTCAACACGTGAAATTAACAAGCCATCACAACAAAGCACACGAACACTGGCGATGTGGCGATTTAACAGATAGAAAAAGTCGCCACGATGATTGAAAAAAGTAACCCATTTTTCGTTGCCACCGGAAAGATAGGACCTTCACTTCCTCTTACGGGTTCCTTATATCTATGAAACTCGATTACTTATACTTACTAAATTTCCGCATCTGCATTTCATACTGAATATCGTTTATACAATTGGGCAAGCTAAAATCCCAACTCAGTCAAATAGAAGACGTATATCCATTCTCACTGGATGATCATGCGAATGACAATCTGATTGATTAAAAATATTTTCTTGTGAAAAACTTGCAATAAGGTTCTCGTTTGTACGTGATTTTTGGCCCGTGGAAAAATCGCATCCATTGAGATTGGCCCCGATAATGCTAATTTCACTTTCTGCGTATTTCGCCATACCTCATAAACTTTTGATAAAGCTGTTGTTGTTAATTTACATCGCACTAGAGCTGCACAATAGGCTATTGGTGACGGTCTGGGAAACATCTCGGAGGATGATCCGAAGACATGCCATCGCAATTTTGAACCTCTGCATAGGGGATGGCACCCCCGCTTCGGTAGCCCGACGACCTGCACGCGAAATCGAGCACTTTACGGTAGAACAGTTTAACGAGGACCCACACCGCACACCCACGGCCCCTACGCAGACTGATCCAAGTGGTCACCCACCCGCACACTAACCGCAGCCAGTGATGCTTGACTTCGGTGATCTGCTGGGAACCGCGTCTTAACGATCAGTCCACTGCGGGACCAAAATATCTAGAATACCTAACAATTAGCTGCTGCATTCGAACCTGGGACGACCTATCGTTATTCAGGTTCTTAACCACTAAGCCACGGCAAGACAGTGCCGTGGCTTAGTGGTTAAGAATATTGCAAGAAGAATAAGTTAGTGGTTAGGAATATTGATAAAGCAAATTTAAAAAAATTTTGCACACAATTATAAAATTCGTTTATCTAACGATAATTCTTTGCAAATAATAAATTTTAGAAGATATTTATCGGTATTGGTCCTCGTTAAACTGTGTTACCGTAAAGTGCTCGACTTCGCGTGCAGGTCGTTGGGCTACCGAAGCGGGTGTGCCATCCCCTCTGCAGAGGATCAAGATTGTGATGGCATGTCTTCGGACCATCCTCAGGGATGTTTCCCAGAACGTCGCCAATAGCCAATTGCGCAGGTCTAGTGCGACGAAAATGAACTGCAACAACAACAAATATTTATAAATTTTTATTATTTCATTTAATTCGCGATCGCAACGAACTATAGGGGGCGTTGTTGTATGAGACTAATACCTGCGATTTCCATATGAACAGTCATTCAGTTACTCTGGAGACGTCATTAATGTAGCGTGTAACATTGTAACGTTCCTTCTTTATCGTAGCTTATTAAATTTGAAAAAGAAAAATGTTTGATATCCTTTCTTTTGCAACCGAAAACAAGATGGTATCTCCTTTTTTTAAAGAAGGAACATCCAAAACACATCTGAAAAATATTTGTAAATAAACAGAAAAAAAAATACGTATCTTCTTATTAAAGTTAAACCTATGCCTGAGAAATAGTTTTACTCAATTACACAAAAAGTATACATAAACTTCATAATTTTATATAATTTAATTTTGTAAACAACATTTTGAAAATTCCTCATATTGAAATAAAAAACTTCCATATTGTTTCTCTTTTTATTCTTGTTTTTAAATCAGATGTAAAAAAGCATTCTGTAGAGAACTATCATCAAATGAGAAAAAAAAATATTTACAAGCAAATTTTTTTATTGTAAAAATCATTGCACTTACCTGATTTATAATTCCGGAGAATTCCAAAATGATATGTTCTTTGTTTGAAAACTTTATTCTCAAATAATAGATACATAGTTTATCCCTTCATTACTTTTAGATAACATACAGCAAAATTTTATAATTGTAAGATCTTGATATGAATTTGAATATGTGGCTAAAAACAGAATAGCTGAATTCTAGTTGAAATTATTCTTTCAAATCTAAAAAATACTAACCAAGAAAACGATAAAAATTAATTAAGAATCAGCACAAATGGCACAATTTCAAGTAATTTGGATAATTTTTTATTGTTGTTTTCCGAATTATATGGATGCAGAAATATATACTATTGCAGCGGATCGTCTCGCCATTACGGCGATAACGAACTATCTTGGAACGCCGGTTTGGCGTGATCATTCAAAGTTGGCAACCCTGCCTCAGAGACTGTTTTCCCGCATTCGGGTTACAGCTTCGACCAGTGTAGCGTCGTAATTTTCACGTTCGTGCTAAGGCACGTGTTAATTTTATTCAAGATGTAAATTTACTAATTTCCTATTTCATTAAATATGTTTAACTTTTTATCTATGACTGGCATATATTAATTTCCTTTTAGATGCTTACTTAACTTTAAGTATTAATCTTTAAGTAATTAATTTAATTGCATGTGGCTTACCCATGTGCACTTAACTGGTGACCCGGCAAATCTTTCTTAATCTTCCAATATATGCGAAGTCCAGTCTAGAATATTTTAATTTTCTATCTCTCGCAAATGATTAGTTTCAAAATTTCGAAGTATTTTTTTCCCATATGGATTACACGAGATGGATTACACACGTGCATCTTCAAAGGTATGTGATCGAATTTTTTATGATTATCTGTGATTAGTCTTTTCCCTTAAATTTTATTTAATGCTGAAAAAAGTTAATTTTCGCGTGAACGTGCTATTTTTTTTCTCCATTTTCTTTCATTTGTTTTATCATGTACCTATTCTTAATTTCTTTCATGTGTTGAGGGCGTAGTATATAGCTGATTTGAGCAAATAAGATATTAGTCTTACATATTTAAGGTATACTATTCTAATAATGCCAGATACACAAAATTCTGGGAATGAAACTACCGGTACTAACGCTACCTCGCAAGTTTCTCATCTTGCGGTTAAAATTCCACCCCTGTGGAAGTCCAAAATTAAATTGTGGTTTAATCAGGTAGAGAGCAATTTCGCACTATCGAAAATAACAAACGATGTGACCAAATACAATCACCTCGTGTCTTCAATAGACCCTGAAACTTTATCCGCCGTCTCCGATATATTGTTCTCGCCACCTGCTACCGATAAGTACGAAACTTTAAAGAATAGGTTAATAGCTGAGTTTTCCGCTTCAGAAAACGAGCAAATCCCCCAATTGATTTCGGAATTACATTTGGGAGACGACAAGCCTTCCCATTTATTACGAAAAATGCGCGAACTAGGCGGCACGTGCGTCTAAGACGACTTCTTGAAGACTTTGTGGTTCCAGAGATTACCATCCGAAATGCAAACAATATTAGCGATAAGCTCTGAATCTCTGGACAATCTTGCCAAAATGGCCGATAAGATCGCTGAAGTTAGGACCCTTACGACAGACGCAGGCATTTATGCAGTTAGTCAGTCTTCCGAAATCGGCGAGCTGCGAAACGAAAACGCAGCTTTAACTAAGCAAGTGGAGCGGCTATCGCGTGAGCGCAGTAAAAGCCCCTTTCGCAGATATGCGTCCCCATTTAGACGTAACAATTCCCGCGAGCGCCGAGATAGTAGTAATTACTGTTTTTATCATACCCGTTTCGGTGAAAACGCACGAAAATGCCGATCCCCGTGTGCGTACTCAAATTCTGCAAATAGAAATCCGGAAAACCCGCAGTAGCGGCTGTCGATCGAGATATATAGGAGGCAGTCGCTCATTCGTATCGATTACACATATACGATAAGAAATCTCACCAAAAATTTCTAATAGATTCTGGATCTGATGTGTCATGCATCCCTCTCCCTAAGCACCAAAAGCATTTAAAACCAGATTCCCTCCAATTATTCGCGGCGAACAATTCAAAAATTTACACTTATGGATCTAAGTTATTAAATGTAGACCTGGGACTTAGACGTAATTTTACATGGAAATTTTTAATCGCTAATGTTCCTGTACCTATATTAGGCGCCGATTTTTTACAAAATTTTGACCTTCTAATAGATCTTAAGCGACGCAAATTAATAGATAACGTTACTAAATTTACTCGCCCTGGGATAATTTCAAATACTAAATTTTTTTCTTTCCGTTAAGCTTATTTCGGGTGATTCGCCCTATCATCACATTTTATCAGAATTCCAGGATTTAACAGAATTGTCATCTGGTATTAAACCGGTTAAGCATAATACGGTTCACTATATCGAAACAACGGGATCGCCAATTCATAGTAAACCCAGACGGCTCAACCCAGAATAATATGAAACGGTGAGAAAAGAATTCCAAATACCTCTGTTGTTACAAGTGTAAGAAAATAAACTTGGTATACCTCTAAAATCACCTTATCAGTCTGGTTAATTTGAACTTAATTTTAAACAACCTAAAAATAAGCTGAAGTGTATATAAAACAACCTCGTACACCTTAATTACAACCTTTACGAGGTATAATTTTTATTGCTGTTTTCTCTGCAACCTTAAATATACCTCAAATCAACCTTAAATTTTCGTAAGGGTATGGTCACTCGCAGTATGTTCGTCACTTATGAACCAGTCATTGACTAAAGTTGCACCCTCACGGTTACCAATAGTAAAGTCCGGGTTGCCTTGTGCATTGCTTGTATAAAAGGTAGAAAGGTTACTGTGTGTGTTTAGCCTGATCAGGTCGTGTTGGATCATATGATCAATTAGGATGTCGCCTCTACTGTCTTAGCAAATTCCGCTCTTCTAGCGCACCCAAGTTCAAACGCTAATCTAATCTTGCAAGTCGACGAGTCGGATTATGCCATAGGTGGCGCCCTATTTCAAATGGTTTCTGATCAATTACAACCGCTCGCATTTTTTTCGCGAAAACTTTCGAAGACCGAATGTAACTATAGCGCTTATGATCGAGAATTACTTGCTGCATACGCTTCCATCAAACATTTTAGGCACATGCTTGAAGCAAGAAATTTTTCGCTTTTTACGGACCACAAACCATTGTCGTTTGCTTTTCAACAACGATCTGACAAAAATTCTCCTCGACAATGTAGGCAATTAGATTTTATATCTCAATTTACCACTGACATACACTACATTAAGGGTTCAGAAAATATAACGGCCGATGCTCTTTCGCGTATAACTGCAATCACAATGCCCAGTCCGATTGATTACGAAGATATCGCCTTCGCTCAGGAAAACGACCCCGAATTAAAAGAATTAATCCAGAATCCACAGAGTTTAGATTTCAAAAAGATTACTGTACCCAATTGTCGTTTACCCCTATTTTGTGATGTTAGTAATAACAATATAGCTAGACCATGTGTACCTCAACAATTTCGAAAACAGGTTTTTAAAGCATTACATAGCAATTCCCACCCTGGTATAAAAGCCACTTCTAAATTAATTTGCTCTCGATTTATTTGGCCTTTAATGAGAAAAGATTGTACAAAATGGACAAGGCAGTGCATACCTTGTCATAAGTCCAAAATAATTAGACATTCAAAATCTCCGGTAGGTAAATTTCAAGACCAATCACAGAGATTCGATCATATACACCTCGATCTCGTAGGTCCGTTACCACCATCCAACGGTAATTCTTACTGTTTGACTATGATAGACAGGTACACACGCTGGCCTGAAGCTATACCCATCCCAGATATAACGGCACAAACCGTTGCTAAAATTTTTTACACCCATTGGGTATCAAGATTTGGTTGTCCTACTTGGATCACAACTGACCAGGGGAGACAGTTCGAAAGTTCTCTATTTAAAGCTCTCCCGCAATTACTGGGTATTGCAAGGATCAGAACTTCTCCCTATCATCCACAAGCAAACGGGCTGGTGGAAGAGTTTCATCGTCCTCTGAAGGCAGCACTGAAAGCACACAATACAGAGCAGTGGTCTGCTGTCCTACCAACGCTGCTGTTGGGATTCAGAGCAGTTTACAAAGAAGATCTTGGAGCCACCACAGCCGAATTAGTGTATGGAACAACCCTGCGTCTACCAGGCGAGATTTTTCATTCATCACCAACTGATGCTGATCCAAAGGCACTCATCGATGAGTTGAAATCGCATTTCGAACTCATTAGACCAGTCCCAACATCTTGCCATGGACATAGAACTGTTTTTATCCATCCCCATTTGAAAGACTGCTCCCATGTGTTCCTGAGACATGACGGAGTACGCAAGCCACTACAACCTCCGTACGACGGACCGTATAAAGTTATTTCCAGAAATGACAAAACTTTCGATGTATTAATGAAGGGTGCACAGCGCACCGTCTCAATTGACAGGTTGAAACCAGCCTTCTTAGCAAGTGATGATCCTCCACCTGTTCCTGCTAGTGCTCAAGCAGTAAGGACTCCAACTGTCCCGATGACGGATGCGTCTACTCAGCCAGCTGGTTTTGCCAACAAAACTACACGTGTTGGTAGAAAAGTTCAGCTTCCCCGAAGATATGTCCATTTTCAACAACACTGCGGAGGGAGTGTGCAGCGGATCGTCTCGCCATTACGGCGATAACGAACTATCCTGGAACGCTGGTTTGGCGTGAACATTCAAAGTTGGCAACCCTGCCACAGAGACTGTTTTCCCGCATTCGGGTTACAGCTTCGACCAGTGTAGCGTCGTAATTTTCACGTTCGTGCTAAGGCACGTGTTTATTTTATTCAAGATGTAAATTTACTAATTTCCTATTTCATTAAATATGTTTAACTTTTTATCTATGACTGGCATATATTAATTTCCTTTTAGATGTTTATTTAACTTTAAGTATTAATCTTTAAGTAATTAATTTAATTGCATGTGGCTTACCCATGTGCACTTAAGTATCAGACAAGAAGATTTATTTTCTATTATGCTCAGGTTTCGAAAGCAGTCTTATGCTTTTTCCGTGGACATAAAGAAAATGTTCCGCCAGACAGAAATTAACCCATCACAGACTCACTTGCAGAAAATTCTTTGGAAGAAAGGAAAAGATGAACCAGTTCGTGTTTATGAATTGAAAACGTACGGGACTGCTTGTACTTCTTAATCTTGCTCAAAAAACTCTCCAACAAATTGGGATCTATGAAAAAAGCAAATTTCCTCTTGTAGCTTCTGTAATACAAGACTTTTATATGGATGATTGCCTTTCGGGATTATCTAATCTACAAGAAGCTAAAGATATTCAACGAGAATTGACACTAATGCTATCTTGCGAGGGAATGGAGCTCCACAAGTGGTGTTCAAATCATCCTGATCTGCAACTAGGGGATACGGAAATGTATCCATTTGATGATACACCAGAAGAAAAAAGTGTAAAGACTCTTGGAATGCAGTGGTTCACTTCTAGCGACACCTTTGCTTGCAAAGTTTCAGTGAATCCAAACTCATCCTATACGAAAATATCTGTTTTGTCCGAAATAGCTCGCTTCTTCGACCCACTAGGATTGGTTGGCCCAGTGATTTCAAAGGCAAAGATCTTTCTTCAACAACTGTGGTTGCTGAAAATTGATTGGCCTGATTCACTACCTCAATCCGCAGCTCAAGAATGGCATAAATTTGTATCAGCTCTTCCTCCACACGAAAATCTCAAGATTCGTCATGTCATCATAAACAACACAAGTCAGATCTTTATTCATGGATTTGCAGACGCTTCCGAATCTGCATATGGAGCTGTTGTTTACCTCTAAAGTATCTCTCTAAATGGTTCGATCTGCTACCACCTTCTCTGTAGTAAGTCGAGAGTTAGCCCATTAAAGACAATGACTATTCCTCGACTCGAGCTTTCAGCTTGCCTTCTGTTAGCTCAACTTGTTTGAAAATCTTTAACTGCTCTAAGGTTAGTGGAATGAACCTTAAATAAATCATAAACTTATATAATGGAAAAATCATAAAAATTAAGTAGAATATCATTAAATTTATAGAAACTAATACAATGTGGGAAAATGAAAATAATGACAACATAGCACAACAAATTAAGTTTTCAAAATCTTACCGGACATATACTTTTATTTCTTTGATTGATTATCAGAGAATGATTTATAGATAACATAGAAAAATTTTTCATTGAATTATAAATGAGTAATTGAAATTTCAATGGCCATATTGTCAAACATAAAATATTACTCATCTTACCAACATAATGACTAAAATCTAAACTGAAACTGAAAAAGGGAAGAAAAAAAATAACAAAAGAAAATCTTTCTTGATTAACAGTATCAGTGGCGCCATCTGTTATTGAAATTATAGAAAAAAGTCAAGACAGTTAGAGATAAACGGAGTGATGTTGTTTAATGATTCTACTATAGCGTTAGCCTGGATCAAGAGCTCTCCTCATTTATTAAAGACCTTTGTGAGAAACAGGGTTACTCAAATTCAGCATCTTACAGACACCTTTCATTGGAATCATATTTCATCTCAGACAGAACAGTCCTGCAGATGCCATTTCTCGTGGACTTTCAGGTCAAGAAATATTAGTGAATGATTTGTGGTGGAATGGTCCATCCCATTTGACTCAAGAAACTGACTTCCCACAGAGGAGAGTGTGGCAGATACTCTCTATTTGCGTGAACTCAAATCTCCTAAGGACATTAATTTAACTTTAATTAAGTTGGACACTTTTTTTAATATTACTGATAATTATAATAATCTTCTTCGTATATTAAATTCTATTTTCAGGTTCATCCACAATGCTAAGCATCCTGAGGAAAAGTAAGTTGGACCTCTAAATGATGAAGAAATAAGTAATTCTGAAAATTTTCTAATTTTACAGGTTCAGAAGGAGTTCTTCAAGGAGGAACTTAAAGAACTTATGACTGTTGGTAAGGTCTCTAAAAATAGTAAAACTAAGCAATTGTACCCGATTGGACAAATCTGGAATTTTAAGAGTGGGTGGTCGACTTGGCCACTCAGATTCAGCTTATGATAAAAAATATCCAGTATTGCTACCAAATAATTGTAAATTAACTGTTATGACTATCACAAAAAGTATTTGCATTGCGGTCCTCAATCATTATTGTATTATGTGCGTAATAAGTTTTGTCCTTTAAATGGTCGCAATAATTGTAAAAAAGTTATTCATGAATGCATTATTTGTTTTAAATGTCAATCTAAATCTCAACAACTATTAATGGGAGATCTTCCCTTTGAAAGGATAACCCCAAATTTTACATTTAACTGCGTTGGCGTAGATTTTTGTGGACCTTTCATGATTAAGTATAAACATCAACGCAAGGGTATTTATCAAAAAGTTTATGTATGTATTTTTATATGTATGGTTACTAAAGGCATCCATTTAGGGTTAGTTACGGATGTAACTACTGAAGCTTTCATAGCTTCATTAAAGCGTTTCTTTGCTCGATGAGGCAAATGCTCAAAATTATTCTTTGATAATGCAAAAAATTTTGTTGGAGCAAATAATGAACTCAAAAAATTGTTTAATAAGTTGAGCAAATCTAATGAAGTCCTTGCAAATTACTTAAGTTTGGAAAAAATAGATTGGAGCTTTCTGCCCCCGAGAGCCCCTAATTTTGGGGGCCTTTGGGAGGCTGGAGTCAAGTCTTTCAAGTTCCATCTCAAACGCATGGTTGGTAGTAATGAATTGACATTTGAACAATTTTTGACAATTACTAATCAAATTGAAGGGATACTTAATTCACGGCCATTAACATCTGATATTGATGATTTGGAAGTCTTGACTCCAGGCCATTTTAATTGGTAGACCAATTAATTACTTAGTAGAACCAGGTATGTCGAATATAAATGAAAATCATTTGAAATTGTGGCAAAAAACCACAAAATATGTATAAATAATATGGAAACGTTGGAAAAGTAACCTACAGAATAGGTCAAAATGGGCAGATGATAAGAAAAATGTAAATGTCGGAGAAATGGTAATAATAAAAGAGGTTAATACCCCACCATCAAAATGGAGGATGGGCAGGATAGTTGAAGTGTTTTATGGGAAGGATAATAAAGTAAGAGTTTGTGACATAGAAACAAACGATGGCATTTTCAAAGACCAGTCACAAAATTATGTATATTGCCATTGAAAGATAATTAATTGAATTTAACTTTTGTATATTTTTAAATTTGTGTCTGTTTAAAACTTATAAATTTCTTTGAATTGTTTATTAATTATTAAATTTGAATGTATAATCAAATATGTAAGTGTTAATTATTTCATTTAAAAGATTGTTAATATTGAATTTTCATGCAATTTTCTAATAAAAATATTGAATGTACTAAATACGTGGGGCGGTATGTTGGGATTGTCGCTTTTGGCGCAAGCGCAGCTGTTCTTGATCATGTGATCAAGAAAGAGTAGTAGTAGGAAAATGATGGCGATTGAAAGTGCATGACGTACATACAAAACGTTCCATGTAAAATCATTGATGCTCGACCCTTGCTGGTCCATGTTATTGCTTGTTATAAATTAAATATTAAGTTTATCGTTAGCTACAGTCCTCTGTTTTTATTTTGGAATATATATCACACACTGACTCGATTCCGAAGTTATCGAATGCGCACATGGCCAAAGTAATAAAATAGCTATTATTCGTCATGGCTAGTTTAAAAATTAGTCATTATATATAATGGCTAGATTAAGAAAAAAATAGCTGCTCTGAAGATAGGTAGGTACATTCATTTACGTCACACTAAGCACGCGTCGCCAATAGCACAATGGGCTATATGTGAAGATCTGGGAAACATCCCTGAAGATGATCCGGAGACAACATACGTACATCCCATTTTATAGGGAGGACATATTCATACACATCCGCAGATCGTAATTAAGATTCGAAATTGAGCACGATCAATCTGCGATCCAGTATCCTCAGAGGTATTGATTTGTTACGGGAACTTGGAGGACTTAGTGCTCCGAACATATTTAACGTACACGGGGTGTCTTCAACCTTTAGAAATCGAACTCGCCACCAGACAGGCTCTCAACTCTGGAGAATTTTTCGAATCTGACAGGTACCAATCTTCGCGGATCCGTCAATGGACACATGAAATTTTTTATTGGATTCCATTATTAAAAAAAACTAAAATTGGTAGGTAGGTACTTTATGTCGCCAATAGCCAACGTAAAAAGGGAAAAAGAGAAGATTGCTTTAGTGACACTTTCTTATAAACTGAGCAGCGAACCTCCTCGAAGCTTTGGACAATTGTCGATCACCGATAGGCTATAAGTTGAATGACTGTCATCCGGCGTCACGACTACATCTAGAGTTATGTCACTCTATATCCATGACGGTCAAACGAAAACAAACATTCGCAACGTAAGTTGTTGAACTAAATTCAATATTCTATTGAATTAAAATATTCTTAATAGGAAAATTACTTAGCATTAACTAATTGGGAATTACCTAACATTGGGGATGGGATTGACATACTAGTTGCCAACAAATATGAGTTGTGACACTAGATTTGAAATTTGAGTGAATACGAATCTCATAGCTGGATTTTAAAAACTTCTAAATACGAATAGCAACGTTGTATTTTTAAATCACATGAATATGAAACACAACGTGACTTTTAAATTAGGTAAATATGAAAATCAATGTTTGACATTCAAATCGTGTGAATAAAAATATTAGCGGATTTCAGAGTTTCAAATATTCTAAACGGCGAAAACCTGCCTAACCAGAAGAATCTGATTGGATTTCTACCGATTATCGGGAGAATCATGAGTATGTAGAGTCATGCTAACAGGATTAGCGAAATATTCAAAATTTGACCCGTGAAAATTTCATCGGAATAGTTTTTGATTACCGAAAGTAAGAGGACCAATGCTTTCCAGAAATGTGGAATTATGCAATATTCCCAGAGAAATCATATGCTTTACCAGACCCGGAGGGATCATACATAAAACCTGGAATTGCGCTGTACCCATGGAATACAATCATCCCAGGAAAATAAAAATTAATCACATTAATTATAAAATTCAACAGTGATTGCTCAGTCGTTAAGGCGCTGAATTGTCATTGTGAAAAACGGGATTCAAACCCAAGTGGCTGTTTAAAGCAGGGTTCGTTGATTTAAATCAAATAATTTTTTTAAAAAAAATCATTGATTTAAATCAAATAATTTTTTTAAATATATATATTGATTTTAGAAGTTAAAAAACAGTGTTTTAAATTATTGATACTTTTAGTGTTTTCTTTTCTTAGTTTTAAAATTTATTTTAAATAAATTGCTGCGTTAATTAATTTTAGTTAACGAGATTACTTTCTTTCTTAGTGTGTTTTAAATTCCAATACACTTGAAATTACGCTGAAATTAAGGGGCCGAAGTGTCATTGTGAAGAACGGGATTTAATCCCCAGTGGCTGTTTAAAGCAAACGCAGCTTCAGATCGATAGGTACTAGCTTGCCATGGCAGTAAAAGTATCTTGTGCGCAATGATGATCAGCATTGCCACGTAATTGTGGAGCTTTAACCACTATAACTTTTCTGGTTCACAATGGGTTGTTGTAGGAATGCTTTACTGTTTGTCTACGATAAGTACTCTGTCCGCCATTCGTCTGGAGGGGTGGCGGGGACTATGGTAACGAGGTATGATTCAAGTAGGGGTGCGGGGTCCCCCTTTAAAACTGGTTGCGGTGGGAGAAAAGGAGACTTCTTTCTTCGATCTATTGTATTAGCCCTAGAGTTAAGAGAAATGAGCATTCGCGCCTGAAACATCGTTTAGAGCGTGTGATTCCTTTTTTTTAATCTTTTCTCTTTTTCAAAAGCTTCTGTTTTAGAAAAAAAATTAAAAAAATTTATATGTATGTATGGAATATGTATGGAAATTGTATAAAATTGTTTAAAGCAGCTCAATGTTTTATTAATAAATAACTCATCTATAAATTTATCATACATAGTAAATTGGTTATTAAGAAAAAAATAAATTTGCTAATAAAAACTGTTTTTAATAAATAGTGAAAAAAAACTGTACAGGTTACAATAAAATATGAATAAGAAAACGTAATTTAAGCAAAAAAAACTTCAGATAATTTCAGATGGTTTGATGGGTGCTGATAAAAATCATCGTTGATAGTTTTAGATTTCATCCTAGTTGCGGTCACTTGCTTTCAGTTTCAAAAAAAAAAAAAAAAAATAAATAAATAAATAAAATATTTAAAAATTAATAATCAAAACAAAGATATTTAATATTTCTCCGGCACAGATAACGTGAACTATTTTTATTTTCAGCAAAAGTTTTATCTCCTTTTAAAATCAGAGTTATTAAGTTTAAGCTCTTCACTTTTTCCAGAAAATTCAAGTAATAAAAGAAATTAACTGCTTTAAAAAATGTGCAAGTTTAGAAATTAAACCATCTAACAATCAATGAACATTCATAATAAATATCGTAAAATTAAAAAGTAATATTAAAAAAACCTGTACTACCCTTAATGTCAGAATTTGTTCACTTTTTTTCCTTTGTATTTAAAAAATAACAACTGATTGAATCGAGAGAATTATTTTAAGTAAGAAAGAAATATTCATGCGAATCTTAAAAAAGTTCTTGAATCAGATTAAATAAGTCTCCTACTGGTGGCTGAGTCAGCCAATCTGGTATACTCCCCATACAAGCTATCATCGAAGGCGAAAGAAAAGGAGACCTCTTCATCGAAGCCACCCTCCCTAAAATGCTCTCTTCTTGTTTCCATAGCACCAGACTGCCGCAGACTTTGTGGCGGACAGAGTACCTATCGTAGACAAACAGTACTTAACCAATACCCTAGATGGGAAGAAAGTCGAAGGACGCAAAACGATGACTCATACAGTTAGGCCCAGATTTGCTGATCACTTCTGCCGATGACGGGTTTTTTTTCCTTCCGTTTCTCGACACTTTTTCGTTACTCATCTACTGATTTTTGTCTAGATTAAATGTTCTTAAATTGTGTAAAAATGCTTAATATATTTATTTGTTTTCAGAAATGATTAACAATAAAGCAATTCTAACAAAAATAACTGCTGTGTGAATGAAAAAAATATATTTTTAAGCATTAAATACCAGTTTTATTTTGTAAATTGGAAAACTTTATCTTGCTTTTTATTATAAAATGTACGGATTAAAAACAAAGAAATATATTTTTAAAGGGATTTTACACATTTATTATTATTATAGTTTTGATATAAAACTGAGAAAAGGGTCTAATTTTTATAATATGATACTTACATTTTTAGTAGATGATTACTTTGGATTTTAATGATTATGTTTTGCATGTTATTTTGCTAGAGTATACGAAATAAAACAGAAATTGTATCTAAATAATGACATAAAATGAGCTTAGGAAACTTTAGAAAATCAAATGCAGTCTTCAAACAAGGTTTAGATAGAAAAAAAAAACATAACATCAAAAGAATGATTATAATTTGTATTTTTTTCCTGTGGAAGTGTGATTGTTACAAGTGATAAACTAAAATAAAGTAAGCAACCTTAGATAACAAATATTTTATTAAATAGCAAATTCAAAAAATGATAAATAAAATGTAAACACAAATTTCACTGAAATATATTTAATTTTCATGGATTTCATAAGTGTTTTTAATTTTCTTTCTTTAGCTTTTGAATGGGAGGCATTACAAATGCTATCATTTTTCAATTTACAATAGTTATTTAATATGATGTTTACAATATTCTTTACAATACAATGAATGACAACATCTGAAGAATGTTCATTTTCACAATAATCAAAATTTAAGTGTTTCTCTTCGTCATTCAATACAGCTTTGATTATGTTTAAAGAGATAATTCTCTGATTATGAACTTTTAAAAAACTTTCTTCAAATTCAGTTAATAGTTTTAAAATAATTACATAAGAGTACAAACCAATAGTTATAACTTCCCTCACAGGGTATTTTAGTCCACCACGATCTTGATGGTGAATCAAAATGTTATTTTCATGATAAAGAATTTCTTCATCTCTTGTTAACAATAACTTACAAAAAGAGCAATTTTTAAGGAATTTCAATGTTGAATGAACGGCATAACTAGCAAGATAAACAATAACAAGCATAACTCTATTAGATTGTTGCAAATCCTCTTCTGTTGCTATTATTTCAAATTTATTATTGCATAGTAAATTACTGTTAAGAAATTCAGATTTGTTCTCAATATTGTTTAAATCTATTTTAACATAGCCGAAAACATTTGATTTTAAAATCAATGGCAAAGTAGATTGAAGCCTCAGCTTCATTTCTGATTCATATAATTGAGTTATTGATATATCATACTGGCGGCCAGCTAATTGTCTATATTTACCGAATCTTGCTTCTAAACTATCAGTTTGAAATTTACCTGCCAGTATAAATTTTAAACCTAACTCTTCAGTGCAATAGCGACAAATTTTTTGTATGCCTTGCGTCGTTAAAGATAGAGCTAAATAAGTTTCTGAGGTTAATCTACCAGTATCAGAAATAGCTTTGCCCCATAGTACCCATGTAGCACAATTCACAAAAACGATA
>NW_027261305.1:23681-32987 GCF_043381705.1 Parasteatoda tepidariorum | reverse complement strand
ACACCATCTGGGGAAAAGACCGGTTCCATACCTTTGGCCCTTCCCCCTTTTCCGTTGCATAGGAATGTACTACGATATTTTTTCTTTTTTGAATATTTTTCATATTTAATTGCTAAAGATAATTTTTAAAACTTCCAAGACGCTTTCTTTTAGAACTGTGTCTAATGTAGTTTTCAGTTCCATACAGCTTACTAACCTAAAAGATTATAATATATTTGAAAATGAAGACAGAAAGCAGCGTACTTCCTGCTTCTATGACTCTCCACACGCTAATGATGAAATCATGTGAAAGATAATAAATATATTTCTTATATATAAATTATCTATAAGATAAAAAAGGGCAAATGAAGTATGATGTATTGTTTTTTTTTGCAATGAAATTTGTAGATAGGTCATCGGTCTTTCTCCTTCCCCTTTCTTCTTATTAAATTTATATTTTTTTGTGCTTTGTTTCAAAAAGTATATTAGTTTTTGAACTTTTTTATTTTATTTCTTTTTTATTCGTTCTTCAAAAATGCGCGTGTAGCTACAGAGTTTAAACTTTAGTCCTCTAAATTTCCTTTCTCATTTGTTTTTTTCTTTTTTATGACAATTGTTATAAAAGAACGCGCTGATTTTACGAATTAAAAATTGTTTAAATTTGTATTAATATATTCACACAGGAAATACTCCCAGAACCTGTTTAGTCAAGCTTCTGTCACCAGTTAAGTGTTAGCATAATGCAGAGATTTCTTTTTTGCATACATAATTAAAATAATTTTACTGCTAATGTTACATTTTTAAGCCATTTTTCCCCTTTCTAATAAAATACTCAATAATAATGAAAAAATAAATCAACTTCAAATAAAAATTTAATTTGCCCGTAACACAAGGGTTAAGAAGGCAAGAAAATCTGGCGTAAAAAAGGAAAGATTTTTTTACAAAAATTGATTCAGAAAATTATAAATATAATCAATGATATCACAATGGTATCTGTAGGGTATGTAACTTCTGTAAATTTACTATGGGACATTCCTAAGTTGTAGCTTGAAGGTAGGTAGATAGCAAATTTTAGGACTGAATATTTACACCCCTGCATTCATCACAATCTATTCGTTTTGTTATAATGATAAAACACAGAGGCACATTTCGATATTCTCTCGAAGCCCCCTTCTGAGGTGAGGTGAAATGAAATGAAATTCAACACAAAAACGAAAAAGCTTGCATTTAATTTTAACATCAGTGTTCAATAGTACTCTTAATAAAGTAAGGAGACTTTTGTTAGTTTTCCATTTTAAATTGAACTGAAAATGAAGGTAGCATATGTTCTAATCATCCATTGGATACCTTGTTTAAAAATTTCACAGCCAAAAATTTTACTATTGTAAGTCTTTTGACACGAATTTATAACTATTAGCTTTATTTTACGTACAATTCCTAAAAAAAAAAAAAAAATCTAATTTACTCTTATTTTGTGCTAGTTCAGCAAATTTTTTTAATAATTTCACTCCCCCCTCCCCTTGGATATTATTAGAATCAATGCATTTCTGACTATATATAAATTCACCGAGCATTCGCTGTTGAATCCTGGAAAAGTTAAGATCTAAATCTCTTAAGTTACTAACAATTTATTTAATTTCAATAATATTTTCGATTCAATAAAATCGTTCTAACAAAATTCTTGGCAAAGAGGACATGTAGTTTTTCTAAGGGACAGTAAAATATGATTGATATTTCTACTTATATGCAAAAAAACTAAAGTAGGGTTAGAATTTTGGGAAAAAATGATTGTTACATTTATCTCTCATATCCTTATTTCATTCGACTGCTCTGCAATAAGGCATGACATTTTTAATGAAAATTTGTATAAAAAATTCTTTTTAATTTTTTTATTTGTTATAATTACTTAGTTTCAATTGTGCGCTGAATAAAAACAAATATTGCGAAATTAATTCTTATATTAGGCAAAGAATAAACATTAAATGTAAAATGAAAATTTTTATGACGTTGTATTTAACTTGGATTTTTTTATTAAAATAAATTTAATATATTTTTGTCCGTCGAAGGGTTTACTTTTTTTTTAGATAAATATGTGTCCGAATAAATACAGGACTATTAAGTATGCGACATTCGCTGCTTTTCAGTTTTATTATGCTTGCTTTTCTATGTTATTTTAACACTGGACATAAGTTTAACTCTATTTTATTATTTTTCAATGAGAAAGTACTAATAATTGAGTTTAGAGCAGTATAGCCCCTTTCATATATTGTGATATTCTGTACGTTTGGTCAAATCAAGATTTATGAAATATAGAATAGATGTAGGAGTATGAAAGTTGTGTGAGAATTTTAAAGAGAATTTAATATATTGTTTGTCTCAGATTTGCGTAGTGCTCTTTGTCCCTCTCTTCTTTTAAAATTTTTATTTAATTTATCCAAAATACACAATATATAGAAAAGATGCTACTGATAAATAATTGGTTTGAAATATTGGATTTTTCGAAAAATACTTACTGTTCTATTTCATTAAAAGTGATTACATTATTAAAAATTAAAAAAAAAAAAAATCATTTGCACAAATTAAATGTTTTCTTACAGTATTCTGTAAGTTTCTTCAAATCAAAACTTTTGAGCAATTACCAATGTTTAATCTTAACCTTTATAAGCTTAATATGTAATAAAATTTGAATAAAATGTTAATGAAAGGAAAATACAACATACAAAAAGAAATAGTAAGAATGTAATAAAAAACACCTTATTTTGAAACTTTATAAAGTAAATTTTCTTTTCAACCCAATTTCAATGAAAATATTACTGACTTTAAATACTTATTTCATTTTATGTATTTAATAAATTCATTTTTAATTATTTTACATAACTCAAGTCAATAACTTAATTTTACATTACATTAAAGTATTTAAATCAGAGCAGATTTTCAGTTGTCAACCTTCACCTTTATTTAATTATTATACATTTCTATATTTGATGCTTGAAAACAAATTTGTTTCATTTTCTTACACAGTTATATGTTTAGAGTTATTACTTTTGCAATATTTAATATATTTTCATTTTTGATAACAGTTATTTCGTAATATTTTATTTTTAATATTGCATTATTTATCCTTAAGCAAAAACATAATTTATCAGTATTAAAAGCATATTTATATTTAAAGGTATGCACTTTTGTTGTTCAATAAATTTTGGAGCTTCAAAAATTATAAACTTTCTATTGTTATATTATATAATTTATATTATTATAATAAGTTAAAGTAAATTGCATAAAAAATATCAAATATTTATTGATATTATTATGTGTACAATGGTTACACTTATAGATTCTTTACCTTTTACCAAAGTTCAAGGTTTTGGACACTTTAGTCAGTTTAGGACAATAAAACCCACGTGTCCTGTCCAAAACCAGTTTAGGATGGCCAAAACCCCAACCCTGATTATAATAATAATACATACTCAGATCCCTTTGCTCTTCAACACAAGTCAGTTAGGAAAACGAAACTTAAAATTTTTTTCATTTGTCCAGTAAAAGAGAGATTCAAATTTAGTTACTCAATGCAATCTTTTATTTTATTCTTATATAGAAAATTTGTTTCAAAAATAGCAATGAAACTTAACAAACTGCTAATAAGGCTGTAAATCTACCACCGGAATGCAAGTTAACAGCGAGTTGTGAAACCCCCAGTCCAAAAATAAATCATTACCTCCAAACCAGGGTTCTGTTACTGGGTGCTTCGTGTTAGGTAACTGTCAACGATGAATACAGGACTAAGAATTAACTACAAGAATCAGGTTTTTCACAAGTATGAACAATGCTGTGTCTTATCAGATTACTGTTGCGTGAAAAATTCTTACTACATATACAACAAGAATAACGCTTCTCTCTAGTATGAACACGAAAGTGCTCAGTCAGACTACTGTTGTATGAAAAACTCTTATTACATAAGCTACACAGATATGGTTTCTCACCAGTGTGAACACGAAAGTGTCTTTTTAGATAACTTTGATGCGAGAAACTCGTATTACATATACTACATGAATAAGGTTTCTCACCAGTATGAACAAGAAAGTGTCTATTCAGATGACTTCGATGTAAAAACCTCTTGTTACACATACTACATGAAAAAGGTTTCTCACCAGTATGAACATAACTGTGTTGAGTAAGACTACTTCTGCATGAAAAACTCTTATTACATATACTACAAGAATAAGGTTTCTCACCAGTGTGAACACGATTGTGTTCAAACAGATTACTTCTGTTTGAAAAACTCTTATTACATATGCTACAAGAATAAGGTTTCTCACCACTGTGAACACGACTGTGATCAGTTAGATACCTTTTTTGAGAAAAACTCTTGTCACATATACTACAAGAAAAAGGTTTCTCCTCTGTGTGAACACTACTGTGTTTCATCATGTGATTAATATATGAAAAACTCTTGTTACATATACTACAAGAATGAGGCTTCACACGAGCATGAAAAGTAATATGCTTAGTCAGATCACTTTTAAATAAGAAAAACTCTTATTGCATATACTACAAGAAAAAAGTTTTTCACTAACATTGACGCGACTGTATTCAGTCTCATTTTTTTTTTGTAAGAAAGTCCTAATGCATATTATTACAAGAGTCAGAGTTTTAACCAGCATGAGTTCGATTGTGGTCAGTTTGATGACTTTTTTTATGAAAAACTCTGATTACATGTTTCACAAGAATAAGTTTTCTCACCAACTTCAAAGGTCATAGTATACTTAGTAATATTAGTATTCCTTCCAAGTCTCATAGATCATGTTGTATAAAAATATGTGCCTTTACATAAAGTTGTAGATAATTAATGTCAAAAATGTCACTGAAATGTAATATACTTATGCTTCAAATGCTAAGTTTATCAGAACAATTCAATTAAATTTGAATAAAAATTAATATATATCTTATAAAAAAAATATGATTTTCTGAATAAGACGAAAAGAAGTTGAGACTGATTTTATATCTAATATTGATATGGAGAGAATAAAGAAAAGGCAACAGAAATATTAAAATTATTAATAATACTTAAAAATTAAAATAGGAGTATCATTAAAAGTGCTTGAAAGTAATCGATATTTTATCCTTCGTAAATGATCAAACCTGCCTTGATTATTCAGTGTAGCATTAAAAATAAATTTTAATGCTGTAATTATGGTTATATAAATATTTTTCGGCTGCAATATGATTTACTATGAAACAGAAAATAACCTTAAGAATTTAATAATATAAAGAAAGTTTAATGATTTAGACTTAAGGCAAAATGAAGTTACATATTATAGGTTGATAATTTGATTTTTCAACAAATATTTTATCATATGCAGAGATACGAAAGTCTCAAATTAGTGTGAACAAAAATTTTATTCAATGTGCCTCATAAAAATTTAGTTATCTTAACTTCGTACTATTGTTAGTTGCTTAGCAGGCTAACTAAAAAAATTTTATGTTAATCTAAACACTGCTCAAGCAAGACAAAAATTGCTCAAAAAAAATATTTCTCATGAGTAACAAACTTTTCACATAAACATTATAAAGAGATTTCCTGAGACTGTTTGTATATTAGACACTTTAACACAAACTGCCGAAATAACTTTTAAACTAAAGTTTCAAATGCTTAGTCACGAGTACAAGGAAATTCTAAATAATAATTGCAATGATAATGTCCGTCTCTAGATTTATAATAAAGATTTCCTTATGTATAAAGATAATGGCGCCATATGAACAAGATCTGTATCAGGTAAACATTTTATAGACATTAAGGTTTTACACTATTTTAAAACACTTTTTGTCATCTAATGCTTTGAATTATTTTTCTACATTCATTACCAATGTCTTTTCGACAATCACTGTGTAAGTATCGTAAGGCAAACAAACTAAAATCAATGAATATATTTCACACACATTAAATCAAGAATTACTATAAAACATGATGCAGAAATTTCGAGCACATTTTTCCTGATTCTGATGATTGACAACTTCATGAGTGTAGTATAGTGAGATGAGATCTTTGATTAAGCTTATAGCTTTCTGTTTTCATTAATGAGGCTTTTTTGCTAGCTTGGTTATTGAAATGGGCCACAGGCGGCGCAGAGCAGAACTCTCTACCTATGGCAACGCTTCACATGCTTTCTCCATTAGCGTGAGGAAAGTCATAGAGGCAGGAAGTACGTCAGTTTCTGTCCTCATTTTCAAATATATTGTTATCTTTTAGGTTACTAAGCTGTATTGGAACTGAGAACTACATTAAATATAGTTCTAAAGGAAAGCGTCGTAGAAAATGTTAAAAATATTTTTAATAGTTAAATACGAAAAATATTAAGAAAATGAAAAGTCCTATACAACTGAATGGAGGAGGAGAGAAAGGATGAAGGGCCAAAGGCATGGAAGAGGTCTGGCGTATTCGAGCATTGCGATCATCTAGACACAGCAGATACGATACGATGGGTGGTTGACGGTATATAAGAGATCGAACCCTCTATCTATGGCAACACTTTCACCATCAGAGAAGAAGGAAGTGTGGCATATGCAACTTTGTATTAACCGTTTTATGTTAGTTTCGGTTTCTGTATCTCATCAGGTTGTTATTAAATGTGTTCGTTCGTTATGTTAGAATCATACTCATCTATTTAATTATTTGTTTAAAGATACACAACGGTCTTTATTTTTTAATAGATTAATAATTTTCAGTTAAGAAACTATATGGAACTGAAATCTACACTCAACATAGTTCCAAAAGAAAGCGTCGTAGAAATTTAAAATATTTTTTTTGGATATTTAGGACCGAAAAATATTATGAAATCGGAAATTATCATAGTACATTCCTATACGACTGAAAAGAGAAGGAGGGAGAAGGGTTTAGCCGGTCTTCTCCCCAGATGGCAGAACCAGAAGAAATTTAAAAAACTTCCTGTGTATCCCTCCGCTTATGTTATGCTTAAGAGGCGATGTGTGAACGGGCTTAATGATCCAGGAAGTTTAATTATTTTGATTTATGTTTAAATTTATGCGTATTTTTACCATTCATAAGAGTTTTCAGTAATTCATAAATTCTAACAGCTTGTGAGCCGCAAACAAATGTAAGAAAATTATTATCACGACATAAATAAAGTGGAAGGATTGCCACGTTTTGCTCCTAATTTGGCTATAATTGTATAAATATCGCCACACTCAATTTTAATGGTTAAAGGGGTTCCCTCAAATATGCATTTATGCAGCCGGTATTTTAAGTTACGAAATGAAACGCAGACACAGAGTTTTTTTTTTTTTAGATTCATTTTGAATATATTTTATTTGCAATTTTTAATCATTTTTTCGCGAATTTTTTTCTCAATTGTTTTTTCTTTACGTTACAAAGTCTATAATTTTGAATGCAAGTAGAAAATATGCAAAGAGTTAGAAAGAAAACACGAAAATACAATTTGATTATTATTATTATTTTTTTTATAACCGCCGTTGAACAACCAAATCAATGTTGAGTTTACGCCCTATCAACCAGGCTATCCCGGCCAAATTTATTAGTTTATTTTATAACAGTCATTGCACAACCGACCCAATTTCGAGTTAACGACTACTAATATTCGACTCCGTGGTGTTGTAATTTTGAACCGAATCCAGAAGACAAGGGAACTGCTAGATTTGTATCCAGAGGTATTTATTTGTTATGAGAATTAGGAGGACTTTGTGACCCTGACAGTTTTAACATGCACCAGTCACCATTTTGTACATGGGTATTCTTCTGCCGGCTGGATTCAAACTCCCACTCTCACCAACACGAGTTCAACGCCCTATTAACCAGGCCAAATTTATTAGTTTATTTTATAACGGTCATTGCACAACCGACCCAATTTCGAGTTTACGACTACTAATATTCAACTCCGTAGCCTTGTCATTTTGAACCCAATCCAGCAGTCCCTGGAGCAGGTGAGGGCCGTTATATTAATACTGTTTGTAAAAATAAAAAGAACATTTCGTAAGCTGATATTATTTAATTGCTGTTTATATTGAAAATGTTTCTTCATTATTTTTTCGTTCTTTTTAATTATTTTAAGTACATTTGTTAAATTTTAGCGCAAGAAAAAAATTGTCCTTATTTATGTAAATTTGTGGCTTATATTTTTAAGGATTTATTAAAGGGTCTATTAAATATTAGAGAGAATAAATGACCAAATGATCCAGCTTGTTGAAAATATGGACTTTATTTATGACAGACGTTATTAAGGTTTAGAACTAAAAAAATATTTAATCTTTTGAGGTACATTTTGAAAAAAAAATATTTTCTCTCCTGCCCACTGTTCCGCATGGACTGATCGTAAAGACACTCCCAGAAGAATACCGAGGTCAAGCAGCTCTGGCTGCTGTCAGTAAGTGGGTAAGTGACCACTTTGATCAGCTTGCGTAAGGACCGTGGGTGCTCGGTATCAGTCCTCATTAAATTGTTCAACCGTAAAATGCTTCACTTCACTCGCAAGTAGTCGGGCTACCAAAGCAGAGGAGCCATCCCCTCTTCAGAGGATCAAAATTGCAATGGCATGTCTTCGGATCATCCTCAGGGATGTTTCCCAGACAGTAGTCAATAGCCCATTGTGCAGCTCTAGTAGGACGTAAATAAAGTAGCTACATACCATCTAGTCCAATACCTTAAACTAAACTCAGTGACGCGACAGCCCATAGAGGGCCAAGGCAAGGGGCGGATCTACTTAAGGGCTTTTTGGGCTGCAGCCCAGGGCCCCGTGGATACAAAGGGGCCCAGTCCCCACAGGAAACAATAGGCAATATTTTGAATTCAAAAAACATCTAATATTAAAAAAAATGGTGGGGTAAATCTTCTTTTTCTTTCTTCTCTTCCGAACGATAAAATGTTCCAAGACAATCTTTCTTAATTGGAGAAAAATATCCCTTTTGAACCTTTAAATAGAAAATGAAACATGCTTGGCGTTAAAAATGATCAGAGATGAAATAACTGATTTGAAAAACAAGATATATAAAAAATATTAATATACCTTCAAAAGAGTATGTTCTCCAACATCAAAAAGCTTGTCAAGTTTCTTTTTCTTGGGGTGGATCTTCATTTTTCTTTCTTCTCTTCCGAACGAAAAAATGTTCCATGACAATCTTTCTTAATTGGAGAAAAATATCCCTTTTGAACTTTTAAATAGAAAATAAAACATGCTTGGCGTTAAAGATGATCAAAGATGAAATAACTGATTTGAAAAACAAGATATATAAAAAATATTAATATACCTTCAAAAGAGTATGTTCTCCAACATCAGAAAGCTTGTCAATTTTCTTTCC
>NW_027261305.1:8827-22750 GCF_043381705.1 Parasteatoda tepidariorum | reverse complement strand
CTAACGTAAGATGGTGCACAGCTTGCAACAAGAACAAACAGTAATAAACTTATGGAAAGAGGCCATATCAAGACTGCCAAAAAAGCGAGTTATTCAAAATCTAGCAACCATGTCACCTTTTTCAACAATATATCTCTAAAAAACTAAAACAAATTTTCACTTCAAACTCACCAGAATTACATATTAACATTAATATCTTATGAAATATGGCAGATTTGAGCTCAGAAATTATCTAATTAATTTTTTTTATTGAAAACATCGTCTATCAGAATAACATGTAATAAGCAGCTGCAAACTTTTTAACCGGAACTAGAGTAGATGCCGAGCTCGAGATTGTTTACATTTCTATTGAAAGCACCAACAGATATGATACGATGGAACTTCCTGCTTCTTGACTGTATATTGGAGATCGAATGTGGGGTAAAGCAGTACTCTCTGCCAGAATACACCATCTGGGGAAAAGACCGGTTCCATGCCTTTGGCCCTTCCCCCTTTTCCGTTGCATAGGAATGTACTACGATATTTTTTCTTTTTTGAATATTTTTCGTATTTAATTGCTAAAGATAATTTTTAAAATTTCCAAGACGCTTTCTTTTAGAACTGTGTCTAATGTAGTTTTCAGTTCCATACAGCTTAGTAACTTTAAAGATAATATATTTGAAAATGAAGACAGAAAGCAACGTACTTCCTGCTTCTATGACTCTCCACACGCTAATGATGAAATCATGTGAAAGATAATATATATATATTTCTTATATATAATATATATTATCTATAAGATAAAAAAGGGCAAATGAAGTATGATGCATTGTTTTTTTTTGCGATGAAATTTGTAAATAGGTCATCGGTCTTTCTCCTTCCCCTTTCTTCTTATTAAATTTATATTTTTTTGTGCTTTGTTTCAAAAAGTATATTAGTTTTTGAACTTTTTTATTTTATTTCTTTTTTATGCGTTCTTCAAAAATACGCGTGTAGCTGCAGAGTTTAAACTTTAGTCCTCTAAATTTCCTTTCTCATTTGTTTTTTTTCTTTTTTATGACAATTGTTATAAAAGAACGCGCTGATTTTACGAATTAAAAATTGTTTACATTTGTATTAATATATTCATACAGGAGATACTCCCAGAACCTGTTTAGTCAAGCTTCTGTCACCAGTCAATTGTTAGCATAGTGCAGAGATTTCTTTTTTGCATACATAATTAAAATAATTTTACCGCTGTTACATTTTTAAGCCATTTTTTCCCTTTCTAATAAAATACTCAATAATAATGAAAAAATACATCAACTTCAAATAAAAATTTAATTTGCTCGTAACACAAGGGTTAAGAAAGCAAGAAAATCTGTCAATGGCGTAAAAAAGGAAAGATTTTTTTACAAAAATTGATTCAGAAAATTATTAATATAATCAATGATATCACAATGGTATCTGTAGGGTATGTAACTTCTGTAAATTTACTATGAGACATTCCTAAGTTGTAGCTTGAAGGCAGGTAGGTAGCACATTTTAGGACTGTACATTTACACCCCAGCATTCATCACAATCTATTCGTTTTGTTATAATGATAAAACACAGAGGCGCATTTCGATATTCTCTCGATGCCCTCTACTGAGGTGAGGTGAAAATAAATTCAACACAAAAACGAAAAAGCTTGCATTTAAATTTAACATCAGTGTTCAATATTACTCTTAATAAAGTAAGGAGACTTTTGTTAGTTTTCTATTTTAAATTGAACTGAAAATGAAGCTAGCATATGTTCTAATCATCCATTGGATACCTTGTTAAAAATTTCACAGCCAAAAATTTTACTATTGTAAGTCTTTTGACACGAATTTATAACTATTAGCTTTATTTTAAGCATAATTCCTCAAAAAAAAAAAAAAATCTAATTTACACTTATTTTGTGCCAGTTCAGCAAAATTTTTTAACAATTTCACTCCTCCCTCCCCTTGAATATTATTAGAATCAATGCATTTCTAACTATATATAAATTCAGCGAGTATTCACTGTTGAATCCTGGAAAAGTTAAGCTCTAAATCTCTTAAGTTACTAACAATTTCTTTAATTTCAATAATATTTCCGATTCAATAAAATCGATCGAACAAAATTCTTGGCAAAGAGGACATGTAGTTTTTCTAAGGGACAGTAATATATGATTGATATTTCTACTTATATGCAAAGAAACTAAAGTAGGGTTAGAATTTTGGGAAAAAACGATTATTACAATTATCTCTTATCTCCTATTTCATTCGACTGCTTTGCAATAAGGTATGACATTTTTAATGAAAATCTGTATAAAAAGTTCTTTTTAATTTTTTTATTTGTTATAATTACTTAGTTTCAATTGTGCGCTGAATGAAAACAAATATTGCGAACTTAATTCTTATATTAGGCAAAGAATAAACATTAAATGTAAAATGAACATTTTTATGACGTTGTATTTAACCTGGATTTTTTTATTAAAATAAATTTGTTTCCTTTTAAAATATTTTTGTCCGTCGTAGGGTTTACCTTTTTTTTTAGATAAATACGTGTCCCAATAAATACAGGACTATTAAGTATGCGACATTTGCTGCTTTTCACTTTTATTATGTTTGCTTTCGCTGTTATTTTAACACTGGACATAGATTTTACTCTATTTTATTATTTTTCAATGAGAAAGTAATAATATTTGAGTTTAGAGCAGTATAGCCGCTTTCATATGTTGTGATATCAAGATTTATGAAATATAGAATAGATGTAGGAGTATGAAAGTTGTGTGAGAATTTTAAAGAGAATTTAATATATTGTTCATCTCAGATTTGCATAGTGCTCTTTGCCTCTCTCTTTTTTTTTAAAATTTTATTTAATTTATCCAAAATACACAATATATAGAAAAGATGCTACTGATAAGCAATTGGTTTGAATTTTATTGGATTTTTCGAAAAATACTTATTGTTCTATTTCTTTTAAAGTGATTACCTTATTAGAAATTTAAAAAAAAAAATCATTTGCGACAAATTAAATGTTTTCTTACAGTATTCTGTAAGTTTCTTCAAATCAAAACTTTTGAGCAATTACCGACGTTTAATCTTAACCTTTATAAGCTTAATATGTAATAAAAATGGAATAACATGTTAATGAAAGGAAAGTATAACATACGATAAGAAATAGTAAGAATGTAACAAAAACACCTTATTTTGAAACTTTATAAAGTAAAATTTCTTTTCAACCCAATTTCAATGAAAATATTACTGACTTTAAATACTTATTTTATTTTATGTATTTAATAAGTTCATTTTTAATTATTTTAAATAACTTAAGTCAAAAACTTAATTTTACATTATATATTAAATTAAAGTATTTAAATCAGAGCAAATTTTCAGTTGTCAACCTTCACATTTATTTAATTATTATATATTTCTATATTTGATGCTTGAAAACAAATTTGTTTCATTTTCTTACACAGTTATATGTTTAGAGTTATTACTTTTGCAATATTTAATATCTTTTCATTTTTGATAACAGTTATTTTGTAATATTTTATTTTTAATATTGCATTATTTATCCTTAAGAAAAAACATAATTTATCAGTATTAAAAGCATATTTATATTTAAAGGTATGCACTTTTGTTGTTCAATGAATTTTGGAGCTTCAAAAATCATAAACCTTTTCCTGTTATATTATATAATTTATATTATTATAATAAGTTAAAGTAAATTGCATAAAAAATATCAAATATTTATTGATATTATTATGTGTGCAATGGTTACACTTATAGATTCTTTACCTTTTACCAAAGTTTAAGGTTTTGGACACTTTAAGACAATTTTAGTCAGTTTAGGACAGTAAACCCAAGTGTCCTGTCCAAAACCAGTTTAGGATGGCCAAAACCCCAACCCTGTTCATAATAATAATACACACTTAGATCCCTTTGCTCTTCAATACAAGTCAGTTAGGAAAACAAAACTTAAAATTTTTTTCATTAGTCCAGTAAAAGAGAGATTCAAATTTAATTACTCAATGCAATCTTTTATTTCATTCTTTCATAGAAAATTTGTTTCAAAAATAGCAATGAAAATTAAAAACAAACTGTTAATAAGGCTGTAAATCTACCACCGGAATGCAAGTTAACAGCGAGTTGCGAAACCCCTAGTCCAAAAATAAATCATTATTTCCAAACCAGGGTTCTGTTACTGGGTGTTTCGTGTTAGGTCAGTGTCAACGATGAATACAGGACTAAGAATTAATTACAAGAATCAGGTTTTTCACTAGTATGAACAATGCTGTGTCTTATCAGATTACTGTTGCGTGAAAAATTCTTATTACATATACAACAAGAATAACGCTTCTCTCTAGTATGAACACGAAAGTGCTCAGTCAGACTACTGTTGTATGAAAAACTCTTATTACATAAGCTACACAGATAAGGTTTCTCACCAGTGTGAACACGAAAGTGTCTTTTTAGATAACTTTGATGTGAGAAACTCTTATTACATATACTACAAGAATAAGGTTTCTCACCAGTATGAACAAGAGTGTCTATTCAGATGACTTCGATGTAAAAACCTCTTATTACACATACTACATGAGAAAGGTTTCTCACCAGTATGAACATAACTGTGTTGAGTACGACTACTTCTGCATGAAAAACTCTTATTACATATACTGCAAGAATAAGGTTTCTCACCAGTGTGAACACGTTTGTGTTCAAACAGATTACTTCTGTTTGAAAAACTCTTATTACATATGCTACAAGAATAAGGTTTCTCACCAGTGTGAACACGATTGTGTTGATTCAGATGATCTCGTTTCAAAAAACTTTTATCACATAAACTACAAGAATAAGGTTTCTCATTACTGTGAACATGACTGTGATCAGTTAGATACCTTTTTTGAGAAAAGCTCTTGTTACATATACTACAAGAAAAAGGTTTCTCCTCTGTGTGAACACTACTGTGTTTCATCATGTGATTAATATATGAAAAATTCTTGTTACATATACTACAAGAATNGTGATCAGTTAGATACCTTTTTTGAGAAAAACTCTTATCACATAAACTACAAGAATAAGGTTTCTCACCACTGTGAACACGACTGTGATCAGTTAGATACCTTTTTTGAGAAAAACTCTTGTCACATATACTACAAGAAAAAGGTTTCTCCTCTGTGTGAACACTACTGTGCTTCATCATGTGATTAATATATGAAAAATTCTTGTTACATATACTACAAGAATGAAGCTTCACACGAGCATGAAAAGTACTATGCTTAGTCAGATCACTTTTAAATAAAACAAACTCTTATTACATATACCACAAGAAAAAGGTTTTTCACTAATATCAACACGACTGTATTCAGTCACATTATTTTTTTGTAAAAAACTCCGTAAAAAACTTTTACATGAAGTTGTAGGTAATTATTGTCAAAAATGTCACTGAAATGTAATATACTTATGCTTCAAATGCTAAGTTTATCAGAACAATTAAATTAAATTTGAATAAAAATTAATATATATCGTATAAAAAAAATATGATTTTCTGAATAAGACTAAAAGATGTTGAGACTGATTTTATATCTAATATTGATATGGAGAGAATAAAGAAAAGGTAACAGAAATATTTAAATTTTTAATAATACTTAAAAATCATAATAGGGGTATCATTAAAAATGTTTGAAAGTAATCAATATTTTATCCTTCGTAAACGATCAAACTTGCTTTGATTATTCAGTGTAGCATTAAAAATAAATTTTAATGCTGTAATTATGGTTATATAAATATGTTTCGGTTGCAATATGATTTACTGTGAAACAAAAAACTAACCTTAAGAATTTAATAATATGAAGAAAGTTTAATGATATAGACTTAAGGCAAAACGAAGTTACACATTATATGTTGATAATTTGATTTTTCAACAAATATTTTATCATATGCACAGAGATACGAAAGTCTCAAATTAGTGTGGACAAAAACTTTATTTAATGTGCCTTATAAAAATTTAGTTATCTTAACCTATTACTATTGTTAGTTGCTTAGCAGGCTAACTAAATAAATTTTTATGTTAATCTAAACACTGCTCAAGCAAGACAAACATTGCTCAAAAAACATATTTCATGAGTAACAAACTTTTCACATAAACATTATGAAGAGATTTCTTGAGACTGTTTGCAAATTTAGACACTTTAGCACAAACTGCCGAAATAACTTTTAAACTAAAGTTTTAAATGCCTAGTCACGAGTACAAGGAAATTCTAAATAATATTTGCAATGATAATGTCCATTTCTAGATTTATAATGAAGATTTCCTAATGCATAATGAAAATTTCGCCATATGAACAAGATCTGTATCAGGTAAACAGTTTATAGACATTAAGCTTTTAAACTATTTTAAAACACTTTTTGTCATTTAATGCCTTGAATTATTCTTCCCTATTCATTGCCAATGTGTAAGTATCTTAAGGCAAACAAACTAAAATCAATGAATATATTTCACACACATTAAATCAAGAATTGCTATAAAACATAAATCACAAATTTCGAGCACATTTTTCCTGATTCTGATGATTGACACCTGCATAAGTATAGTGGAGTGATATGAAATCTTTGATTAAGCTTATAGCTTTCTGTTTTCATTAATGAGGCTTTTTTGCTAGCTTGGTTATTGAAATGGGCCACAGGCGGCGCAGAGCAGAACTCTCTACCTATGACAACGCTTCACATGCTTTCTCCATTAGCGTGAGGAGAGTCATAGAGGCAGGAAGTATGTTAGTTTCTGTCTTCATTTTCAAATACATTATTATCTTTCAAGTTACTAAGCTGTATGGAACTGAAAACTACATTAAATATAGTTCTAAAGGAAAGCGTCATAGAAAATGTTAAAAATATTTTTATTAGTTAAATACGAAAAATATTAAGAAAATGAAAAGTATCGAGTACATTCCTATTCACCTCGTTTTCTAAATAAACAAACAAACTGCTAGTTCAGCGGAAGTAACTTCCCCCGGTCCGTGCGAACTTCCGCTACATCGCTATAGCCTTCTTATTATTACGTTTTGCATTAGATTGTTGGCGTTTTCTCTTATCTTGACAGCGTTTGTTGTTTGGAAATAAAAATTTGTTTTATTAAATCGAAGTGCGCTTTTCCCATTATCACAAGTTGAATGATGATGGAAAGAAAAAATTTTCATTTAATATTCAGTTGTCTGATCCTTTTTCTGGAGAGTTATTTTAAAGTTTAAAATATGAAATGCAATTAAGTTTTTAAAAGACACTGGTCTCTAACAGCTAAATATTAAGCTAAGCACAGCTTAAAACCTGTAACTTTTAGATATGACATTAAAAGAAGTACAAAATATGGCTTTATTGTCAATTTATAACAGAAATTTTATTTTCTTCAAAAAATTAAATTTCATAATGGAGATATTTTTTTTTCTTCCTTAAATAAAAGCAATATCTTCAATTCCCGCATGCAAACACAAAAACAAGAGATATGTTACTTCATTAAATTTTCTTAAATGCATTTATTTTATTTTCCTTTCGGAAGTTTAATTGTTTAAAGCAGGCGTGGTCAACACTGAGCATCTTGTGCACCACTTTTAGCGTAAAAAATCTTGAACATGGCAATTATAAATTTAAATTTTATGTCAAGTCAATAAGGGCTACCGTGTTAATGTTGTTCATTGAATTATTACACGTATAGTAACTTTTTTTTCTAGATCAAATTAAGCTATATGTTAGTAAATATCACAGATGTTATCTTTAAAATCTTGAGAAAATTGAATTGTTTCTAGTGAAATTTAAACAATGGCTAACATTTAATCAATCAAAATTTTTTGCTCATCATTTTCATATATTTAAATAAGCAAGAAAATAATAAACAGAAAATTACGCTTAATTACTTTTTTTTTAAAAAAAGGAACAATTTTACAATTACAAATAATAAGGAGAAAACTTACAAGGATACAAACACTAATGTGATTTGTGTATTGTTTTAATTTTAACTAATTCTTTTATAATAAAAATTTGTTTAAAAAATTATATTTTTTCAATTTAAAATGAGATTGTGAGCCACACAAAATGTCACCTCTGGTTCAAAGTAACTTTATTTTTTGCATGTCAAATATAGCACACACGAATCTGAATTATTTAGAATTAAAAGTCATGTTTCTATATTTAGATATTACCTTAAATTTTACATTGCATTATGGGAAAGGACCAATTTTATTTTAAATTACGCTTGATGAAATCTTGAAATTTAAAGAATAAGAATACTGTATATATTAGATAAAAAAAATTGGAAAATTTTAAGAAATATATATAGAAAAGTTCTTTTTTTGAGATTATATAAATTTTTAACAACTCAAAATTTCAGGAAAAGGACAACATGGGCCCTTGGCTTCATCACTAAGTAGAAATAAATATAGTTAGTGTTAAAAAAAAAAAATAGTGTAGAGCTTTATTCTGTAATAATTCCAAGTAATGTTTGCGTATAGATCTTTATATTTAGTTATTTAGAGACTTTAAAAACAAACACACTTCAAAGAACCTTTATTTCTTTTTCAACTTTTATGTATTCAAAGAACCTTTATTTAACTTTTATGTATTTTTCCTAAAAATGAATTTTTCATATTAATTAGCGATGATTGAATCAGCATAAATTAAAACATTAGAAAAGAAATAAGTTCCGGTTGCTCCGGAAGTTTATGCGGACCATAACGTCTGCAAGGCGTTATACAGATAAGGTGAATACAACTGAATGGAGGAGGAGAGAAAGGATGAAGGGCCAAAGGCATGGAACAGTTCTGGCGTATTCGAGCGTTGCGATCGTCTAGACACAGCAGATACGATACGATGGATGGTTGACTGTATATTGGAGATCGAACTCTCTATCTATGGCAACACTTTCACCATCAGAGAAGAAGGAAGTATGTAACTTTGTATTAAACGTTTTATGTTAGCTTCGGTTTTTGTATCTCATCAGGTTGTTATTAAATGTGTTCGTTCGTTATGTTAGATCATACTCATCTATTTAATTATTTGTTAAAAGATACACAACGGTCTTTATTTTTTAATAGATTAATAATTTTCAGTTAAGAAACTATATGGAACTGAAACCTACATTCAACATAGTTCCAAAAGAAAGCGTCGTGGAAATTTGAAATATTTTTTTTGGATATTTAAGACCGAAAAATATTAAGAAATTGGAAATTATAGTAGTACATTCCTATACAACTGAGAAGAGAAGGAGGGAGAAGGCGGTCTTCTCCCCAGATGGCAGAATAAGAAGAAATTTAAAAGACTTCCTGTGTATCCCTCCGCTTAAGTTATGCTTAAGAGGCGATGTGTGAACTGGCTTAATAATCTAGGAACAGGACCGGATTAACCTATAGGCACACTAGGCACGTGCCTAGGGCCTACAAAATTCAGGGGCCTGCGAAAAACTTGGGAGACACAAATTTGTTGACAAAAATAATTTAGCTTTAAAAACAACAAGTGTATTTTGCACAAAATTATGAAGATACAAATAAAAATATAATATTTTTCGGTAATAAATTATTTTACAGAATCTTATGATCTAATATGTTACTTTTTTTGCTATTTTTGGATTCAACGAAATCTTGTATTATGCTGTCGAATTCCAAACTACGCAAAATGTCGTATTCAATAGACATAAGTGCGAGCGATGCCAAACGATCTTGATTCATTGCTGAACGCAAATTTTTTTTTTATCAATTTTAATTTGGAGAAAGATCTTTCTCCTTCTGCATTTGCATTCATAATTCCTTCTGCATTCATAATTTCAATAATAATTTTGCATTCATAATTCCTTCTGCATTCATAATTTCAAAAGATTTACTTTTGACAATGTTAATTTCCCTCACTTAGTTATCATAGTAGTATCATGAAAACCAGGGCTCGAAAAACCACCCGTCCGCCCGTCCTCGGCGGACAACAAATTTCTCGAATCCGACGTCCGCGCGGACGGCCATTTTCCCTGTTAATGTTCGTGATACATTTTCAATTTTTGTTATCTTACAATCTTTTTTGAAGCAGTAGATAAAGAAAATTTTCTCAAGAATGGGTGTCATTAAAACTTAAGATACGTAACACCGTTAAATACCAGAAAACTTCAGCCCTCCGAACCCAAGCTATTTATGAAGACCTAATGCAGCAAAATGACCGACAATACAGCAACATACTGCGCATGGTGGAATTGATAAACAAGAAGCGTTAAACGCAATTATGAAAATCTACCTAATGGAAAACCGTTTCAGATTTCTGTGCAGAAACCTCTGTAAATCATTGGCTTGTTTGTGAAACTGGCAAACGTCATATTTGATTCATTTAAATAACGCAGTACCCTCGGATAAATTGACATTCCAGATAACTTGATCTTTGTCATTTAAATTATTTCATAAAAGAAATACTAGGTAACTATTAGTAACCCAGTATTTCTTTTATTACTGTATAATGTAATCCCAGTAACTATTAATTCATTGTGCAATTTATATAAATGTTTGTAATAAATAAGAGAAAATTATATTTTTTATTTATTTAGAAGCGACGGGTTAGTTTCAAAGGAGGACGGGTAAAATTTCTGAGTTTTTTCGAGCCCTGGTTTCGATAAACTATGCTTTAATGCAATTCCAATAAAGCATGTACATTGAGGAATATGTAAAACAGTTTGAAATATCCCATTAGGATTAATATTAGACTTCTAAAGCATTGTTTTGCAATTAGCAGTCGAATGTGTGTGGGCTGCTGTTGTTTTTGATCAAGGCTGTGTAGCAACAGCGTAAGGAAAGCAAGGTCACAGTCACAAATAGCAAGTCAACCTGTTCACAGTGTTCCATCTGTCAAAGAAGGAGTGTTCATATCAAAGTGGGCATTTCNAACCCAATCCAGAAGACAAGGGAACTGATAGATTAGTACCCAGAGGTATTCATTTGTTAAGTGAACTTGGAGGACTTTGTGACCCCGACAAATTTAACATGCACCAGTCACCATTTTATACATGGGTATTCTTCTACCGGCTGGATTCAAACTCCCATTCTCACGAACACAAGTCCAATGCCCTATCAACCAGGCTATCCCGGCCAAATTTATTAGTTCATTTTATAACAGTCATTGCACAGCCGACCCGATTTCGAGTTTACTACTACTAATATTCAACTCCGTAGCCTTGTCATTTTGAACCCAATCCAGAAGACAAGGGAACTGATAGATTAGTACCCAGAGGTATTCATTTGTTCCGAGAACTTGGAGGACTTTGTGACCCCGACAAATTTAACATGCACCAGTCACCATTTTATACATGGGTATTCTTCTACCGGCTGGATTCAAACTCCCATTCTCACGAACACAAGTCCAATGCCCTATCAACCAGGCTATCCCGGCCAAATTTATTAGCTTATTTTATAACAGTCATTGCACAACCGACCCAATTTCGAGTTTACGACTACTAATATTCCACTCCGTAGCCTTGTCATTTTGAACCCAATCCAGCAGTCCCTGGAGCAGGTGAGGCCCGTTATATTAATACTGTTTGTAAAAATAAAAAGAACATTTCGTAAGCTGATATTATTTAATTGCTGTTTATATTGAAAACGTTTCTTCATTATTTTTTCTTTCTTTTTAATTATTTTAAGTACAATTATTAAATTTTAGTGCATGAAAAAAATTGTCATTATTTATGTACATTTTTGGCTTATATTTTTAAGGATTTATTAAAGGGTCTATTAAACATTAGAGAGAAGAAATGACCAAATGATCCAGCTTGTTGAAAATACGGATTTTATTTATGACAGACGTTATTAAGGTTAAGAACTAAAAAAATATTTAATCTTTTGAGGTTCATTTAGAAAATAAATATTTTCTCTCCTGCCCACTGTTCCGCATGGACTGATCGTAAAGACACTCCCAGTAGAATACCGAAGTCAAGCAGCTCTGGCTGCTGTCAGTAAGCGGGTGAGTGACCACTTTGATCAGTCTGCGTAAGGACCGTGGGTGCTCGGTATCAGTCCTCATTAAATTGTTCAACCGTAAAATGCTTCACTTCGCTCGCAAGTTGTCGGGCTACCAAAGCAGAGGAGCCATCCCCTCTTCAGAGGATCAAAATTGCGATGGCATGTCTTCGGATCATCCTCAGGGATGTTTCCCAGACCGTAGTCAATAGCCCATTGTGCAGCGCTAGTAGGACGTAAATAAAGTAGCTACATACCATCTAGTCCAATACCTTAAACTAAACTCAGTGACGCGACAGCCCATAGAGGGCCAAGGCAAGGGGCGGATCTACTTAAGGGCTTTTTGGGCTGCAGCCAAGGGCCCCGTGGATACAAAGGGCCCCAGTCCCCACTGGAAACAATAGGCAATATTTTGAATTCAAAAAATATCTAATATTAAAAAAAATGGTGGGGTGGATCTTCTTTTTCTTTCTTCTCTTCCGAACGATAAAATGTTCCATGACAATCTTTCGTAATTGGAGAAAAATATCCCTTATGAACCTTAAAATAGAAAAATGCTTGGCGTTAAAAATGATCTAAGATGAAATAACTGATTTGGAAAACTAGATATATAAAAAATATTAATATACCTTCAAAAGAGTATGTTCTCCAACATCAGAAAGCTTGTCAATTTTCTTTCCTTTGGGGTGGATCCTCTTTTTTCTTTCTTCTCTTCCGAACGATAAAATGTTCCATGACAATCTCTCTTAATTGAAGAAAAATATCCCTATTGAACCTTCAAATAGAAAATACTTGGCGTTAAAAATGATCAAAGATGAAATAACTGATTCGAGAAACAAGATATAAAAAAAATATTAATATACCTTCGAAAGAGTATGTTCTCCAACATCAGAAAGCTTGTTAATTTTCTTTCCTTTGGGGTGGATCTTCTTTTTTCTTTCTTCTCTTCCGAACGAAAAAATGTTCCATGACAATCTTTCTTAATTGGAGAAAAATATCCCTTTTGAACCTTTAAATAGAAAATAAAACATGCTTGGCGTTAAAAATGATCAAAGATGAAATAACTGATTTGAAAAACAAGATATATAAAAAATATTAATATACCTTCTAAAGAGTATGTTCTCCAACATCAGAAAGCTTGTCAATTTTCTTTCCTTTGGGGTGAATCTTCTTTTTCTTTCTTCTCTTCCGAACGAAAAAATGTTCCATGACAATCTTTCTTAATTGGAGAAAAATATCCCTTTTGAACCTTTAAATAGAAAATAAAACATGCTTGGCGTTAAAAATGATCAAGGAAGAGATAACTGATTTGAGAAACAAGATATATAAAAAATATTAATATACCTTCTAAAGAGTATGTTCTCCAACATTAGAAAGCTTGTCAATTTTCTTTCCTTCGGGGGGGATCTTCTTTTTTCTTTCTTCTCTTCCGAACGAAAAAATGCTCCATGACAATCTGTCTTAATTGAAGAAAAATATCCCTTTTGAACCTTAAAATAGAAAATGCTCGGCGCTAAAAATGATTTAAAATGAACTAACTGATTTGGAAAACAAGATATGTAAAAAATATTAATATACCTTCAAAAGAGTATGTTCTCCAGCATCAGAAAGCTTGTCAATTTTCTTTCCTTTGGGCTGGATCTTTTTTTTTCTTTCTTCTCCTCCGAGCGAAAAAATTTTCCATGACAATCTTTCTTAATTGGAGAAAAATATCCCTATTGAACCTTTAAATAGAAAATACTTGGCGTTAAAAATGATCTAAGATGAAATAACTGATTTGGAAAAGAAGATAAAGAAAAAATATTAATATACCTTCAAAAAAAAAATGTTCTCCAGCATCAGAAAGCTTGTCAATTTTCTTTCCCTTGGGGTGGATCTTCTTTTTTCTTTCTTCTTTTCCGAACGAAAAAATGTTGCATGACAATCTTTCTTAATTGGAGAAAAATATCCCTTTTGAACCTTTAAATAGAAAATAAAACATG
>NW_027261305.1:0-8712 GCF_043381705.1 Parasteatoda tepidariorum | reverse complement strand
AAGCTTGTCTTCCGAACTAAAAAATGTTCCATGACAATCTTTCTTAATTGGAGAAAAATATCTCTTTTGAACTTTTAAATAGAAACTAAAACATGCTTGGCGTTAAAAATGATCAAAGATGAAATAACTGATTTGAAAAACAAGATATATAAAAAATACTAATATAACTTCATAAGAGTATGTTCTCCAACATCAGAAAGCTTGTCAATTTTCTTTCCCTTGGGGAGAATCTTCTTTTTTCTTTCTTCTCTTTCGAACGAAAAAATGGTCCATGACAATCTTTCTTAATTGGAGAAAAATATCCCTTTTGAACCTTTAAATAGAAAATAAAGCATGCTTGGCGTTAAAAATGATGAAAGATTAAATATCTGATTTGAAAAACAAGATATATAATAAATATTAATATACCTTCAAAAGAGTATGTTCTCTAACATCAGAAAGCTTGTCAATTTTTTTTCCCTTTGGGTGGATCTTCTTTTTTCTTTCTTCTATTCCGAACGAAAAAATGCTCCATGACAATCTTTCTTAATTGGAGAAAAATATCCCTTTTGAACCTTTAAATAGAAAATAAAACATGCTTGGCGTTAAAAATGATCAAAGATGAAATAACTGACTTGAGAAACAAGATATATAAAAAATATTAATATACCTTCAAAAGAGTATGTTCTCCAACATCAGAAAGCTTGTCACTTTTCTATCCTTTGGAGGGGATCTTCTTTTTTCTTTCTTCTCTTACGAACGAAAAAATGTTCCATGACAATCTTTCTTAATTAAAAAAAAATATCCCTTTTGAACCTTGAAATAGAAAATGATTGGCTTTAAAAATGATTTAAGATGAAATAACTGATTTGGAAAACAAGATATAAAAAAAATATTAATATACCTTCAAAAGAGTATGTTCTCCAACATCAGAAAGCATGTCAATTTTCTTTCGTTTGGGGTGGATCTTCTTTTTCTTTCTTCTTTTCCGAACGATAAAATGTTCCATGACAATCTCTTCGTAATTGGAGAAAAATATCCCTTTTGAACCGTAAAGTAAAAAGAATTCTTGGCGTTAAAAATGATCAAAGATGAAATAACTGATTTGAAGAACAAGGTATATAAAAAATATTAATATACCTTCAAAAAAAAGTTCTCCAACATCAGAAAGCTTGTCAATTTTCTTTCTCTTGGGGAGGATCTTCTTTTTTCTTTCTTCTCTTCAGAACGAAAAAATGTTCCATGACAATCTTTCTTCATTGGAAAAAAATATCCCTCTTGAACCTTTAAATAGAAAATACTTGGCGTCTTGTCAATTTTCTTTCCTTTGGGGTGGGTCTTCTTTTTTCTTTCTTCTCTCCCGAACGATAAAATATTCCATGACAGTCTTTCTTAATTGGAGAAAAATATCCCTTTTGAACCTTGAAATAGAAAATAAAACATGCTTGGCGTTAAAAATGATCTAAGATTAAATAACTGATGTGGAAAACAAGATCTATAAAAGGTATTAATATACATACCGTCAAAAGAGTATTAATTTTCTTTCCTTCGGGGTGGATCTTCTATTTTCTTTCTTCTCTTCCGAACGATAAAATGTTCCATGACAGTCTTTCTTAATTGGAGAAAAATATCCCTTTTGAACCTTGAAATTGAAAATAAAACATTTTTGGCGTTAAAAATGAGCCAAGAGGAAATAACTGACTTGGAAAACAAGATCTATAAAAATATTAATATACCTTCAAAAGAGTATTTTCTCCAACATCAGAAAGCTTGTCAATTTTCTTTCCTTAAGGGTTGATCTTCTTTTTTCTTTCTTCTCTTCCGAAGGATAAAATGTTCCATGACAGTCTTTCTTAATTGGAGAAAAATATCCTTTTTGAACCTTGAAATAGAAAATAAAACATGCTTGGCGTTAAAAATGATCTAAGATTAAATAACTGATTTGGAAAACAAGATTTATGAAAAATATTAATATACCTTCAAAAGAGTATGTTCTCCAACATAAGAAAGCTTGTCAATTTTCTTTCCTTCGGGGTGGATCTTTTTTTTGTTCCTTCTCTTCCGAACGATAAAATATTCCATGACAGTCTTTCTTAATTGGAGAAAAATATCCCTTTTGATCCTTGAAATAGAAAATAAAACATGCTTGGCGTAAAAAATGATCTAAGATGAAATAACTGATTCTGAAAACATGATCTATAAAAAATATTAATATACCTTCAAAAGACTATGTTCTCCAACATCAGAAAGCTCGTCAATTTTCTTTCCTTCGGGAGGGATCTTCTTTTTTCTTTCTTCTCTTCCGAACGATAAAATGTTCCATGACTGTCTTTCTTAATTGGAGAAAAATATCCCTTTTGAACCTTGAAATAGAAAATAAAACATGCTTGGCGTTAAAAATGATCTAAGATGAAATAACTGATTCTGATAGCATGATCTATAAAAAATATTAATATACCTTCAAAAGACTATGTTCTCCAACATCAGAAAGCTCGTCAATTTTCTTTCCTTCGGGAGGGATCTTCTTTTTTCTTTCTTCTCTTCCGAACGATAAAATGTTCCATGACAGTCTTTCTTAATTGGAAAACAATATCCCTTTTGAACCTTGAAATAGAAAATAAAACATGCTTGGCGTTAAAAATGATCTAAGATGAAATAACAGATTTGGAAAACATGATATATAAAAATTATTAATATTCCTTCAAAAGAGTATGTTCTGCAACATCAGAAAGCTTGTCTCTTTTCTTTCCTTTGTAGTGGATCTTCTTTTTTCTTCCTTCTCTTCCGAAGGAAAAAATGTTCCCTGACAGTCTTTCATAATTGGAGAAAAATATCCCTTTTGAACCTTGAAATAGAAAATAAAACACGATTGGCGTTAAAAATGATCTAAGAGGAAATAACTGATTTGGAAAAAGGGATATATAAAAAATATTAATATACCTTCAAAAGAGTATGTTCTCCAACATCAGAAAGCTTGTTAATTTTCTTTCCTTTGGTTAATTACTTTTACATTAACTACTAAGACATAAATACTTTCGGTAGACCTTGGTATCAAAAGTCATAGTTCATTAAAAAAGGCTATATATCATGGAAAAAGGCTATTTATTTAGATTTTTTCCGTCAAAATCAAATCAAAGTTATCAATCAATTACAAAAATATTGTGCTGTCAGTGATCCACAAAGGCACATGTTTCTTTGAATGCATACCAATGAGTGCCAAAATAATCAACATATGGATTTCAAATAACTGGAGTGACCTAAAAAGAGCAAAAAACTGAACTTTTGGACGGCTTTCACATTATTTACTGTCATCTTCAAAACTATGCAACTGTAAACTTTGTTCGAAAAGAATCCTTATATTGAATAAATGAATGGTTTGAGACTGAATGGATGTATCAAATTTAGCGTAGAAGGAAAATGAAGTATGTCAACGAATCAGTGACTAAGCGAATCAGTAAATCGGCATATTAGAGAATTGGATTATCATCGAGTTCGAAAATCAACGGCAATTGAATCAGTTTATAAGAAAATAATAATGATTTTAATTCTGTAGGTTTTTGGTATTACAATCGGAGTTTTTTTTTTCATCAAGTTAAAAAAATTTTTTTAGACTTTAAATTGGAAAAAGTTTTGAATAAGTGTTACGAAACACAAAATAATACCTTCAGCTTTTTTTCCCCCACATATTAGGGGGAGGGAGACCGTTACTAAAAAAAGTAAAATCATTTTGTGTGAATATGATCACAAAATTTAAAACTTTTTCACTTATGCAGAAAAAATTATAAAAAATTTATTGCTTACACTCAATAAAAAAATAAGATAACTTATTTTTAATGTTTGTACTTTTAACGAAATTATAGAACAAACAATAGAGTTACTCATAATAAATTATAGTTTAACTCTCATAGTAACCTTTAATTTTATTATGATTAAGCTTCGTACGTTTACTTTATGCTAATACTTTTTAAGCTCATTTTTATATTTTATTTCTTTATTTTAATTATAAATATTGTATTTTTCTTATATGATAATTTGTTAGATAAAAAACTTCAAACAAGCTTCAAAATTATTTTTAAAAAATACTGCTATATAAAGATGTTGCTTGTTATTCTCATTATTAAAATTTATTATTTCATTTTATTTACAATTTTTGTATTTTTCGGTGGGATAATTCGATAGATTAAAAATTCTACAAGTTTTAATGATAGTTAAAAGCACTGCGCTAAATGAATGTTATTTGTAACTTTGTATTTAGTGCACGCATTAGTTATTATTATATGTATTAGATAGTTTAGTGCATGCATTTGTAATTAACTGTATGTATTTAAATACTACTTCTTTTTCATCATCCCCTTGACATACGAAGATGTCTGGGAGACGTCATTTGTTTCTTATGTCAAAACAATAATTGACGTGTCTCAGACGTCCTCAACACAGAGATGCCAACTTGCTCAGGACAGCAAATAAATATTTTAAAGTGGTAGCTTATAATAAAATAATTTAGTAGATTTTCATTCACTACTATTTCAAAATAATTCGCAGGCTTGTATAATTCACCACTTTATAGTAGTTATTTCATGCTATACCTCTTAAAAAGCAAGCGAAAATAGTCAAAAATTTGCAAAATTTAGTTTGCTGTTATTTACCGTTTTTTAAAAATTATTTTGTCGTGTCCGGAGCAGTTGGCATCTCTGTCAACATTCCGTTGCAAGTTGTTGCTTACATTGCAATCAAAGATCATGAAATTAATAATTCCTATATCAAGAAATTAATAATTCCGCACAGTTTAAAATTTTAAAATGATATGCCAATGAGTTAAATATTAAATTAAATATTTCGACTTACAATTTTTAATCATCGGACAACAGCTTTTGTTTACTTCATCATTTAGGCTTTCACAATTTTTACTCACCTTTAAAAGACGACCTTCAACCAAGAATTCAAAATACTAAATGATTCTTATAATGTTTTTTACTTATTGTTAAAATGAGTTTGCAACAATGGGCATTTTGACATAAAATATTATTTAATGGCAATGATTGTTTAATTACATCTAATAGGTCTCTTGCAACAATGGTGTGCACAGGTAAATAACAATTAAAGAGTAGCTCAATATCCTTTGTTAGAGGCTGCATTTCTAGATGATATGAAACCGCACAAAATGAAATTTCGATATATTTGCAAATTTAAAATTTTATCTGAGTGTCCAAGACGACTCTCTAAGAATTCGTATTTTTAGAATCTGCTTAAAATATATATATATATATATCCCATACATTATGAAATTATATAAGCCTACGAATTAATTAAAAATAGTGGTTGATAAAAATCTACTAAATTGAATTTATTAAATCAAGAATCACAATTACTAAGCTACCACTTGAAAATATTTATTCGCTGTCCGGAGCAAGTTAGCATCTCTGTGCATATAAATTAAACTATTTTTGTTTGTTCTATATTGCATTAATTTCTCGAAACCACTTTGGTAACGATAATAATGTAAAAAAAATTTAAAAAATTTCTCTAATTATGTGTTTCCTCTTTCCCATTCATCTTTAACTTTAGCATAAAACCGCATCAATAATCCAAAGTAACCGTAACAGATGATTAAGACCAGTGATACAATTTTAATCACGAAACCATAATAGCCATCATAAACCATAACAGATGATTAAACTTGTATATTATTAGCCAAATAGAAACCTAAAACTTTAAGCAATTTGTATTGATTATTAATTTCTTAAATTTCAGCAAACAAATTCCGAAGTTCTTGAAAAGCTAAATTTTCTCCCACTAAAGCAAAAGAAGAAAAATTCTGTTTTCTAGATTGCTTCAAAAGCTGAAGAAATTCTTATTCGTTCGTTATAACGTATTTTTACGTGTTGTGAAATTTGAAAAAAAAATACAATTGAAGTTAGATAGCATCATGAAAAAAGTGATGATGAAATAGTAATGATGGTTTGATTTTAATACAGGACTATTCATAACTGTGTCAGATATTTCAAAACGCTAAATTTAGAAATAACGAACTGAAATGTATAAAGCAGAAACGAGTCTTGATGTTATTACTGAAACAGTTACGGGTTTATTTAAAGTAGTTGTTTTTGATACTTTTGCCGTAATTCAATTCTAAAAGAAACGGGTGCTAGCATTGATTCATTTTTTAAGGGTAAACTAACTTCAAACATGGTAACTGGTGAATGGCCATTGTTTAATTGACCTCCGAAGCAAATCCAAATGGTTACGTAGCTTCAGAAGTTGAAGTCGAATGTAAATATAAGCCCGTTTTGATTAGGTCGGTAACAGATTAAGTAAATTAAAGTAAATGTAAGCATTAATGGAAAGTATCAATTCAAAATAAAGTGGTAAAAGTGTATATGTGTGTTGTATAAAGACGATATTCTCCATATAAGTACAAAAATGGTGAATGGTTTTTTAAAAATAGCTCCTGAATTACTGGTGAATTGTGAAAAAAAATGAGTTTGAAGAATAATAATTTGAAACCAAAAAATTGTTCAACCTAGGTTAGAAAATAGTTAAATGCCAATTGAAAAATGTTTTGTCAGGGGATCATAAAATCAGTAGCTACTGGTACTAATGAAAATAATCCTTTGAGAAACATTAATGAAACCTAAAAATTGTCAACAATTTTATCAATTTTCTACCCATTATGCTTGTCTCAAAAAAATTAATTCCTGCCATTAACCCGTCACAATTTTCCAATTTACAATCGGGTAATCACATATTAAATTGAAACGGTGCGTCTTAAATATGCTAATGTTATAATTCAGAAAATATAATTATAATTATCTAAAATATGTAATTGTTCTAAACAGACGTGCGATTTTTATTTTTTGACACTCAAAATATGGATTTACTTAATATGGGTCCTTAAAATATGACTCTAAATAAAGTTAGTAAAAGCGATCTAGGTTGCAGGCATCAAAGTTCGGAGAAAAAAGTCAAGTAATAGTATTGGGAGCGCAGAATTAAAATAAAGCTACTATGACTTTATTAAACAACTATTTCATCTTAAGCAGATATAGTTGTGACCGAAATAGATAATGATCTGTTAGATTTGAAACAAGGTAATCCTTCTTTTTACCTCCTAAATATTAAATCCATTAAAATCATTTATTCTTCAGTTCTGCAGACTTTAAAAATGCGTGGTAATTAGAACTACAATTTTAAAAACCACAATTTCCGGTTAACCAGTTCTAAAAAATGACCAAATTAATGGTTTAAAAACGCATATTTGGTTTTTATTATCAGCGTTATGTTTAATTTTTCAAAATAGATAAGTAATTAGAATAGACTACGGTAAATTAACCAGAATATTTTTCTCCCTAAAGTTCCTACCTACTAAATATTTTTCCGAGTAAAAAAAGTAAATTTTGACTCTACTTTTTAGTTAAAACTCTAAAATTACACTGATATCAAATATTTAAGATTATCACTTTGCAAGAATAATCAAAATTCAAACACGTTAACTAGAGAATGGGCTTTTGCTAAATCTTCATCTGAAACAAATCCAGCACATAGCCTCGGAAGTTGTAGCCAAATGTAAGTATTAGCACGTTTTGAGTAGGTTGATTACATATTAAGTAAATTAAAGTAAATGTTGGCATCAATAGAAAGTATCAACGCAAAATAAAGTGGTAAAAAAGTATATATATTATAATATAATAAGTAATATAATGAAGTATATGTATACATAAAGGCGATTCTCGTTGTAAGTACAAAACAGGTGAATTAGATTATAAAAAAATAACCTAAAATAGCTGGTGAAATGAAAAAAGAAAAAGAAATAAATTTGAAAAACAGTAAATTGATACGAAAGAAATGTTCAACCTAGGTTAGAAAATATTGAAATGGTGATTTAAAAATAATGTATGTAAGTGATCATAAAATCAGTAGCTACAGCAAATGTTGATACTAATGCAGACTGGTACTAAATTTATAAACTGAAAACTACGAATTGTTCATCCTAGGTAAGAATTAGAGAAATGTCAATTGAAAAATAATGTTTGTTAGCGATCATAAAATCAATAATCCACTACAACTTCTGGCACTAATACAGACTGGTTCTAAATTTATAAACTGAAACCTAGGTTAGAAAATAGTGAAGTGGCAATTAAAAAATAATGTATGCTAAGGATCATAAAATCAATAATCTACTGCAACTAATGGAACTAATGCAGACTGGTACTAAGTATATATATTGAAGCCAAAGAACTGTTCAACCCAGGTTAGGAAATAGTGAAATGGCAATTAAAAAATAATGTATGCTAAGGATCATAAAATCAATACTCTACTGCAACTGCTGGCACTAATGCAGACTGGTACTAAATTTATAAGCTGAAACCTAGGAATTGTTCAACCTAGGTTAGAAAATAGTGAAATGGCAATTAAAAAATAATGTTTGTTAAGGATCATTAAATCAATAACCTATTGCTACTGCTGGCACTAATGCAGACTGGTACTAAATTTATAAACTGAAATCTAGGAATCGTTCAACCCAGGTTAGAAAATAGTGAAATGGCAATTAAAAAATAATGTTTGTTAAGGATCATTAAATCAATAACCTATTGCTACTGCTGGCACTAATGCAGACTGGTACTAAATTTATAAACTGAAATCTAGGAATCGTTCAACCCAGGTTAGAAAATAGTGAAATGGCAATTAAAAAATAATGTTTGCTAAGGATTATAAAATCAATAATTTACTGCAACT
>NW_027261304.1:0-2553 GCF_043381705.1 Parasteatoda tepidariorum | reverse complement strand
TGGCAAAAATAGAGATTTCGATTATCTTTGGCGACATTTTCACTTATCATCTACCACAGCACATGTAATATCTTTGAGGCCGGGATAGCCTGGTTGGTAGGGCACTGGGCCCATGTTCAAACGTTCGTGGGTTCGATCCCCGTCTGCCGAAGATTCCCCGTGTAATAAGTGATGACTGATGCACGTTAAATCTGTCTAGTCGCAAAGTCCTCCATGTTCCCACAACAAATCAATACCTCTGGGGGTACTGATCCAGGGGTTTCCTTGTCTACTGGATTGGTTCAAAATTGCAAGGCTACGGAGTCGAACATTAGAGTCGTAAACCCAAATTGAGCCGACTGTTCAATGACGGTTATAAAATAAAATATAAAATATTTTTGACCAATAAATATTTCAGAGGATCTCAGTCTTGTGTCTCTTTGATTCTTGTACCTGTCGTCCTATTTTCCCATGACGTTTTCAACCATGTATATAATCACGGTGCTGAAGTTGTTAAAAATTAAAGAAGTCGATGGGAATTATATTTTTCTTGGTCTTATAAAGTGTTAAAAAAACTTCTTATGTATTGGAATTGTTTTCACATTGTCTGACTGCAAAGAAACATTGTTTGTTTTCTCTGTTTTTTTAGATTCACAATTAATCTACAGACAGGAACTGATCCCAACAATCCTCCGGACATTGCATTTCACTTTGATGTGCGCTTCTTTAACCGAACAATTGTTAGAAACACACGTACATGCAACTCTTGGCAACACGAAGAAAAACAGTCTCCATCCTTTCCTTTCAGTTCCGACTGCCGTTTCGACATGATGATACGTGTCACCAAGGACCAGTACATGGTTGCAGTGAATGGGCAACACTTCATCGAGTTTAAACACCGCTTGTGGCCCCTTTCTCGTTTTGACACTCTCTACATTGAAAGCGATATTTCTGTGCAATCGATTCGATTTGCTTGAATTTTTATGTTTAGCTTTCATATAACGCCTTGTGTAGACTTAAACAAAATAAAATTTACTTCAAAAAATGAGTTTTGAAGTTAACATTAATATTTTACATTTGATATTCTGATTGGAATTTCAGATTCACTTATAAACAAATAATCCATCCTAGCCTATTATTTTAATCTGTTGAATTATTAAATCCAATTATAAATTTTATTAAAAATTGCAATATAATTTTATAATTCATGTATTATATCAGGGATGGCATTTCGCCCAGACGGAGGTGGATAAAATGGAAGAAATCAGATGAAGAAAAAAACAAAATGGATTAATAAAAAAGTTTGGAAATATTAAAAGAAATGCTTAAATTTAAACAAATCAGGGCTCGAAAAACAGCCCGTCCGCATGTCCTCGACGGTCAAAAATTCTCCGCGGACAACGAATTTCTCGAATCCGACGTCCGCGCGGACGGCCATTTTCCCGTTAATGTTCGTAATACATTTTCAATTTTTGTAATCTTACAAGAGTCTTGNCTGACTGCAAAGAAACATTGTTTGTTTTTCTCTGTTTTTTTAGATTCACAATTAATCTACAGGCAGGAACTGATCCCAACAATCCTCCGGACATTGCATTTCACTTTGATGTGCGCTTCTTTAACCGAACAATTGTTAGAAACACACGTACATGCAACTCTTGGCAACACGAAGAAAAACAGTCTCCATCCTTTCCTTTCAGTTCCGACTGCCGTTTCGACATGATGATACGTGTCACCAAGGACCAGTACATGGTTGCAGTGAATGGGCAACACTTCATCGAGTTTAAACACCGCTTGTGGCCCCTTTCTCGTTTTGACACTCTCTACATTGAAAGCGATATTTCTGTGCAATCGATTCGATTTGCTTGAATTTTTATGTTTAGCTTTCATATAACGCCTTGTGTAGACTTAAACAAAATAAAATTTACTTCAAAAAATGAGTTTTGAAGTTAACATTAATATTTTACATTTGATATTCTGATTGGAATTTCAGATTCACTTATAAACAAATAATCCATCCTAGCCTATTATTTTAATCTGTTGAATTATTAAATCCAATTATAAATTTTATTAAAAATTGCAATATAATTTTATAATTCATGTATTATATCAGGGATGGCATTTCGCCCAGACGAAGGTGGATAAAATGGAAGAAATCAGACGAAGAAAAAAACAAAAAAGATTAATAAAAAAGTTTCGAAGAATTAAAAGAAATGCTTAAATTTAAACAAATTAAGCTTAATATTATGTTAGAAAGTTAAAAGCTTTTCACTTCTACTTTTGATTCAAAAGAAAAAAACTATTTTCATACAGAATATTAAGAATCAATCTTAAGAATGGTGTTTTTATAGTAGTGTAGTATATGTTTAGTATAAAGCTAAAACTCTATGACAATAATACAATCTCTGATTTTGTTATAGCTTCAGCCTATCTCCCGTATGAGGAGAAGGATCCATTAGCTGACATTACTAGGGCCCACTGTAGTTCAAGCTGTAGATTCATCTTCGGCTGTGATGCAAATGCTCACCACACAGTGTGGGGTAGTAGAAATTGTAACCAGCGGGGGGATGTACTTAA
>NC_092215.1:60076070-60117610 GCF_043381705.1 Parasteatoda tepidariorum | reverse complement strand
ACCTAATACAGGAATGTGTAATATTACATTATAAATGTTATTTAATTTAAATTTATTTGCTTTTGCATTAGTTTCGATAAAAATTCCTAAACATTTATTTATAGATAAAAGTTCTTTAATGGAATAGGAAAAGAAATGCCTACCTATTTTGTAAAATAAAGTTAATGATTTCAGAAGCAAAATAAATTTCAATTGCTCAGAAATTCATTAAATGTCTAAAATACAATTAAAGAAATTAAGAGGATTACTAAAAAACTATTTAAAGCTTAATGTTTAAATTCAAGAGGGGAACAATTCTAGTAGTAATCAGTAGCCTGGATTTGAAATCTGCACGACTTTAATATAATTTTCTGAAGTTTACAAATTCTTAAGAATGTATTTATAAAATTTTCTATTTAAATATTGACTGCAACGTTTGTTTGACGTAGTAAGATTTATAATTTAAAAATAATAATTACCGTTTACTTTCAGCTAAAATGTTTCAAAATAAGTAAATTACGTTTTTAGACCTCAACACCTAGTAATTTACATACATAATTTTGGAGTGTGCAACGCAAAGCAATAACAGTGATTTAAGTAACTTAAATTTAAGGGCCTATCAAGTTCGTAGGCATGGATATGTATTAAACATCATATAACATATTCGAATGTTATAGTAAACATACTTTTACAATGTTCTGACACATTGAAATTGTTTCAGTAAAAAAAAAAAATAATTGAATTGTAACAACCCAAATAAGCCAGATAGTAAGAATATCACCTTTGATCACGAGTAGCAGTTACTTGCATTATTTGAACTAAACAATATGCATATGAACAATGCAATATGCATTATGTTACTGATAAAAGTATTAAATTTGACGAGTTTTTAAAATTTATAATATAGAATATATAAAACATATACTAGTGCTATCGGTAATTATACTTGTAATCTTCCTACTATCAATTAACAAAACCAAGTAAGCCACTTTAGGAAATTTCAGGAAAAGAACAGTGATGAAAACATGTTTATCCATTAAAAATAGATTTAAATCTTTTTTAAATTGCTTGTAAATATTTACTTTAAAAACTAATAAAGCAAAAGCTTTCCAAACATGTGCGCGTTATAGAAGATATTAATCAAGGAAGTCAAAAAACCATTACAATATTTAATTAACAATCATTAATAGTTAACATTAATATCTAATAAATTAAAGTGTATTGACGACATTTGAAACCCGCTTTAAACAAGTGCAATTTAATTTGTTAAAAAAAATTTTTTTTTTCTGCGTTTCTTAACAATTAGAATATTGTTACACAAAAGGTCACGTGTTAAGCCGAAACAATTTGAACACACTCAAGTCACCAACACTAAAAAAATTTCTTAATTATTTGTAAAACTGTTACATTTTTTATCACTTGTCTACAAGAGTGAATAATTGAGGAAGAACTACATTTTAATTTAATTATAATTGTTTAATTTTTTTGTTGTACGTTGTTATTTTGAAATAATAAATAAAAGAATGTTATTATGTTATTATTACTATATTATTATGTTATTACTATATTATTGTATTTTTTGTAAAAAATCTTTCGAATTTTTTTTATTCAAAACTATTTGTTATATCAAAAGAAAACGATAATATTTGCATACTAAAAAATTGATAATTTATTTCGAATGCCTCTTTAAAATGCTATATCCCCGAAAGAAAGTTTTAAAAGCAATTTGAAGGGAGATAATAATTTTGAATTAATTAAAAATTTTGAAAATTTCTCAATATTATTTCAACATTGATTATAAGTATTTTAATTTAAAACAAATTACTAACCAAAATAAACAATTATTGTATTAAGATTGGTGAAATTAAGTTAATAACAATTAAGATTAATTAATAATAAAAGTACACATTTTCTCCTTAGGTGTTTGCTCATGGAAACCCAGTGACAAATTCATAGAAACAAAATGAGATAGAACCTCTAAAATGTAAAGTTTTCTAATTATTAGCATAAGAAAATTTTTCTGTGTGCTCAACTAGAAGTTAACATTTGTTAACTAAGTTTTTAACTACTAAAAAAAATAATGCCCGATAAATTTTTCTTATCCTATAATTTATAATGAGAAGGAAAGCATTTCGTTCATTTATCACATTTATACATTATTTTTAAAATAAAAGACTGCATAAAACGAAATAAATTGGTATTTAAAAACTTTTAACAGCAGATAATTTACTCTTCAATTTTCAAAGAGGAAGTTTTGTACATTTTATCACATTCATCTATTATTTTTAAAATAAAAGAGTGCATTGTTCGAAACACCAATGGGTTCAGTAAATTATCAGTTTTTTTAATCATTTTACTTGTAATCAAATCCTATAATTTAAATCTGAATAAAAGCAAATAAATTGGTGTTTAAAAACTTTTTACAGCCTGGAACATATCATTTATTATCTAAGAGGAATTTTTTTACATTTTCTGAGTTTGATTTTTTGAGTCTAAGTTTGAAGCTGAGAGATTTTTCTCTCCAAAAAAAAGTTCTTTTTTCACGTTTTAATTTTGGTATTTTTCTTACTAAATATATACCCCAATAAAAATCGCGCTACCTTACTCCACCCAAGAATAAATAACAGTGTTGCAGAAAATGATTTTTGAGAAAAGCTTACTAAAATATTCATACACTTAAGAAATAATATAATTTTTTTTCTTTGTTAAATTTTCTTTATTAAATTTAATTGTGCATTCTTTCCATTTTTTTCCTTCATAAGTAAAAGAAATTATCAAAGCGATATCCTTTTCTATATGTATACGTTATGTTGAAAAGTCTTGTTGATAGAATTTTTTACTTTTTAAAACAAGATTTTTTTTTTAAAAAGTAATTATTAGTGACTTAATCTTATTAATTATTATCTCATAACAAATAAATATTTTCAACATACTAAGTATGTTGTACAACGAGTTTTCTTATTGAGCTTTTTTGGTTTTTAAAATTAAAATATCACCAAATTTTGGTGATAAAAAAATATCACTGAACAAGAAATAATTACTTATTAAAATTTATAATTCTTTTTTAAAAATATTTCAGAAAAGTAGTTGCTGTCGATAAGTTTCCAAAATAAATTGTTAGTTTCTTCCCACAATTTTCAATACAATTTTATTTAGAGCAGTTAAATTTTATGAACCCAAAAGTTGAAAAAAAAATCGTCGTGAGTAAAATTTTTTAAACAAATTGATGTGTTCCAAAGCTTTTTATAAATAAGTAATAATTTTATAATAGTATATATAATTTTTAAATGGATTAAACCACATGGGACAAGCAAATTAACTCTCGAACGTTTAATACTCATTTATAAAGGAAAATTGGATACGTTTTTTTTTATTACTATTTTTTACAAATTTTAGTATTTATATTGTTTTACTCTGTTTAATAAGTTCCTGGCAAACTAATAACCAGATTTATAATTCAATTATAACGCTTAACATTTTTTGGTTATAACTTTGCTTTGAAATTAATAATTTTTAATTATAGAATCAAAAAACATTTCTTCCCTTTATTCTTTCACGACTTCTTGAAATTAATTTCAATTTAGAAATGTCATGCGATTTATTGTTTTCGAGCAAGTGCGAAGCAACGTTTTATTTGCAGCGTTTTATTAAATTATTCATTCAGTTTAATAGTTTCAATCACGTATTCTTAAACAAGTTGAAAAATATGTATGCCTTTTTGAGCAATATGCCCTAAATCATCAACAATAAAAAAACTAAATGTAAAACTTATTAACGGCTCTTAAGAATGGAAAATATATAAACATGAAACTAAATTTTAATCACATGCAATGATTTCCCTACAGTTGATTTTTACTTACGAATTTAGAGTATGGGCTAGTAACACATCTTAGTAAAAACAAATAGGGAATAAAAGAGTTTTCTATATTTTAAGTAAATTAATTTCACTTAAGGCTTAATCCTAGTAAACGTTGCATGGCAGATTGGGCGACATTGGCGATATTAAAGTTTGCAATTTAATTATCTGGTGTTTGGTGAGTTTTAATAGGTTACTGCCTTTTTTTCGTTGTAAGTTTATGTATTTTCCGTATTCTGGTAACAATTGTATATGCTTTTATCTGAATCAATTTTTGACTTCAATGTAAATAAGTCATTTCGGCATTGGCAACAGTTTGGCGACAAGCATAAAGCGCCATTTCGGCGATGGATTTTACTAGGATTTTAAAGCACTTTAAAATAGCAAAAAATAAAAAAATCCTTAAAGAAAGTTAAATGAAATTCCGAAATTTTACAATTGATATTAATTTCAAGCACACACAAATATTTAAAATCAGTTTTATGCAAAAATTGAAATTTTAATAGAGTAGGATGAACAGGAATAGCTTTAGAAAATTTATTCAAATACATTAATTTTTCCTTTAATAATTAATAAAACAATTCAAATTTATGCACAAGATAAGAGAACCTTTATTACTGAATTCTTTTTTTAAATTAACTCAAAATAGCTTTTTAAATTGTCGTACAATTAACTAAAAAAAAAGCAACAGAACGTATTTATAATCGCATGGCTGAGCTATGGATTACTACTCCAAATAGAATCAAATAATGACCTTTTGTTATCGGAATAAACAAGATCTCATGAGAACATAAATATGCATATTTATGTTCTGCGCTATAAAAACACTTCTGGCTTTAAATTTTTTTCATTAATTCACGAAGTTTAATTTCATTAATTCCTGCTTAGTAAGAAGTTTGTTTTATTAGATGTTATTTCATCGAAAGAAATTATTATATACTATACGGCCCTGGTGTTTAGCACGCACCTTCGAAAGATCGTTTTTTTCCCCAACAAAATTTCAATTTTCTTCTCTAAATATGTTTTTTTAAAAGATAATCTGAGACAAATCGTAAACTAATTGACAGTGCAACTTACTGTACAGTTTATCACGAGAGCCGAAAGTGGCTGTACAAAGCCAAATTTAACGGTATTAAAATAACGTATTGAAGTTTAGAGAAGTCAAAATGGTATATAACAAATGAGAGTTTCACTCAAAAATAGGGGAAATCCATCAAAAAAAAGAGGGAAAATATCTCTAGATTACTTTGGTGTTGTAATGACACATAAACATAAAAGAAAAAAAGAAAAATTTTAAAGGGGATTATTCATCAGGGATTTTTCAGACTTTTTGAAAAGTCCTGTTTTTGTAAGAGAAAAAAATAAAAACCATGAATTTTAAGATTTAGTTTTAAAATGAGTTAAAGACATTAATTCTGCTTTTTTTAAAAAAAAAAATTGCGAAGAGTCTATTTTCAAAAAATTTATTTGTGAACAATTTTTAAGAATTTTGTGACCTGTATGTTTACGAACCTAAACTGCTCCTAAAATAATCCCTGTTTCTATTCAGAAATTTCAAATATAAGCTAAAAAGCCATTGTTGTATTAATTTGAAGGAAAGAAAATCAGTTATGTGGGAAGGACCATTTTTTGTTTTTTGTAATGAATCATTAATGATTTCAAATAATAAATGGAGTCATATTCCAATTTCCATCGCTCCCACATCTTTAAAATCACTCTTTTAAAAATATTAAAACTTCGGTATCTTTTAGACATGTTAGCCATTTTATAAAACTGTATCTAATTTTTTTATTATTTGGTAATCTTGAAATCTGTTTGGCCTATTTTAACCGGAAATAACTAAGTATTCGTTCATTGGACTACAAAATTTTACAAGTTTTGCAAAGTCGGGATGTTACTGTTAAATGTTTTTCTCACTTCCAAAATTTCGAAAAATTTTATTGTTTCAATCACATTTTAAGATTTACGAGCGTTAAAATAACAATTTTTTTCAAGACACACAATTCAAACTAGGCAACATTACTTATTTCAAATTAATTTTAAACAATTGATCACTTTCAAAAAAATCATTCAATATTATACTATAAAAAATAAAATCGGTGCTAGAAAAATTTATTTTACACAAAAATTTTCCAGACCTAAACATGATTAAGGAAAATCCAAAAGGAGAGAATGATAGGATTTATTTAAATTCGTTAAACATTGAAAAACGATCACAAAGTTGGGAAAATATATTTTTTTTTCAAAGAGCAAAAATATTAAATGTAGCACGGATCACAAAAAAATATTTTTGAGTAATAAAAAATCTTGTTTATATAATTAATGATTTCTTCAATAGCCTTCATGAAAAAATTAACTTAAACAAAACCTTATTACTTTTTATGTTCTTACTTGTACTCCAAAAGGAAACCAATAACAAGGGTTAATATTACTTTTAACAATTGAAAAACAAGAAAAAAAAATTTCTCTTTAATTTTTTAAGTTTTTTTAAAATTAATATATCTTGAAAGTATGATTTTTGAAATCTAGGGAGCGTAACCAAGTTTTTCAACAAAAAATAAGAACCTTTTAAGCATTCTAAAATTTTTTATCACTTCTTAAAAAAATTAGGATAAGCATACTCGTAATAGGGATTTTTCTTTCTATTGCATACTCTTTATGCATATTCTTTATTTATAAGTAAGGCCCGGATTTTGATGACATTTGCATTTTTTTGCATTTTTTGCATTTTTGGACATTTTTTGTCCCTTAGAGCATTTTTTTAGATTTATAGGACATTTTTCTTTAAATTGTTTGGCTTATTTTGCATTTTAAAGCATTTTTTAAATTTTCTGTTTATTTTTTCCAATTTTTATTATTTTTTTATCATTTTTTATTATCACATTAGCTTCCAAACAATGAAGAAACTCTAGGTTATTAACAGGTGAAGCAACATCTTTTCAAATTGAAGAAGAATTGTCAGTAAGTGAGACCGTCTTTTTCAAGAACGCACCAATAACATCAGTAGACGTTGAAAGAAGCTTCTCCAGGTATAAAAATTTACTTTCAGACAAGAGACGCTCGTTTACATTTCAAAATATCAAAAAAAATTTAATAATCCACTGTAATTCTGATATTTAGTAATATTATGAGATGGAAGTTGTTATATTTATTTAAGTTTCTATACAAAATGAAAATGTTTTGGAGTCAATATATTTTCCTTTTTTTTGTTATTTTAGGATGTAAAACATATTTTTCAAACTTTAATGAACGTAGAACAAGTATTGCATTGCTTTATATTTTTTGAAATGACTCATAATAATTTTAAAGAGTAAAACATTGTTTTAGTTTAATATTTTTACTTTATTTAAGTCATGTCATAAGGCATTTTTAGCGCAATTTTCGCATTTTTAAGGGCATTTTTCGCACTTTTTAAAAGGGCATTTTTTGCACTTTTTAAGGGCATTAATTGAGATTTTTTAGGTCATCAAGATCCGGGCTCTATTTATAAGCATAAAATAAACACTGACTATACATAAGCATAAAATAACTAGTTTTTGATAAATATAAAAGGGAAAATTGCGAAAATCACGTTTTTTTAATGACGACAATCGACACGGCAAAGAAAAATCTTAAGAAAATTAAGCACTTTTTGCAATTCCCCAAAGAAAAAAAGCACCTTTAAACACTTTTCAAATATTTTAGGACTTGATTCACTAGGATAAAAGAACGACTAAGTTAATCACAATCTATTATCTTTCCTGCAAGAGTATTGTTGCCATAATACTGCATTTAGCAAACGAAAAAAAAAATCAGATTTTAAAAACGACGTATATTATGATGACAATAATTTACTACAATTTTAATTATAATTAGCTTATTTTATTACTAAACAATTAACAAGCAATGTGTAAAATTAATACATTTTTTTTAGGAAAACACTTAAGGTTATGCTAAGAACAAATGTAAACTGTCGTAAATAGCCAATGAGTCACGGAAATAAAAACTGTGGATAAAAACTTTACTAGATCACTAAAACAATATAATTTTCTGCAATAAAACTAAATTTCTATCTATTCTCTCAGGAAAACGAACCTTTTAAATTTTTTGTTCTCTTAAGTAAACTTATTACTGTAATTCAAGAAATATTAACTAACTTAAAAATACAATAAATGGAACAAAGTCATTATAAGTACTACAAACAAACAAAAACTTAATTAAGGAAAACTTAATTTTGAGGTAAGTTAATTTTAACCAAGGACAATCCATTAACATATAGTTTTGGATTGCTGCCGAGCTTTGCTAAGCCTAACATGTCGGTGAAAAATGACATAGATTGCAAAATGCTGGCAAACCCATTTAGCGGATGTTTCTGAAACAGAATAATAACTAAATCGCCTGCTCTTAGTAATCTAATTGTGAAATGATAGAAATAATTCTAAATAATTTGAAAATGGGAACATGTATATAAGTTTAAACCAACAAAAGATTTTAAGTTAGGACATTCTGAAGCAGGCACTCTAATACGCTTCTGAAAATTATTTTAAGTTAAACGGATTTTAACTCAACCGATCATTTCATTTTCGGAAATTTTAATATTTTTAATACCTTTGTGTTTAATTCAAGACACATTTTTCTTTCATTTAAAGATATTGTCGATATTTTCCTGTGGAAAATATTTTATTATTTAACTTAGTTAACTTCCCCAGATAAGAAAATAAAATAAATTTTGACTTTAACATGGTAAGTTGTGCTGAGTTCTGATTTTTGAGGTTGGTGGGGAAACTATAGTTGCGTCTGATTCATGGAATTATCTTTGTCAGGACTTTTAAGATTAAAATTTCGTGAGTCTGGCCAAAGCAATGACGTAAACAATATAGCCTGCATAGCTCATATCAAAAACACCGCGGGTAAATTTTATTTTATTTTTATATTATTTTAGAACAGAACGAGACTGGCTTTTACATAGTAGCTCTAAAACAACATCGAAAGTATAAATATTACGATGCATTTTTTTAAATCATAGATGCAAATTTGATCTCATTGAAAATTGACTAAAAAAAAATTCACCTTTAAGTAACTCGCCAGGGCAATACGGAATATTTGTACGTGGTTCCGTTTCTGCCTTCATGGTAGTTTGAGCTTTTCATTACAAATTTTTCCTTTTTTATTTTGTGTTGCGAAATTTTTACAAACCAGAGGAACTTTGATAGGGCTTCATTGATTGGCAAAATAGATTAAAAAAAAGAGCCTACTTCATATACTTAAGGAGAAAATATTACCACGTAACTGAAGCAAATTTTACTCTTCATAACATTATTTGAATAATATTTAGCGAGTCTGCCCAAAGCTAAAGAAGTGATGAGGAAAACAATATAATTTGCATTGCTATTATAAAAAGACAAGAGTGAACTTTATTTTTATATTATTTTAAAACAGAAGGTTTTTGATTTCAGGAAGATTAAATTTCTTTTGAACATACTTAAAAAATGAAGTCTAAGAAATGAATTTTTTTTAATGATCTAATCTGTTTTCAAATTGCAATAAACTGCATTTTTAATTAGATTCTAAACTATTCTGTCAGTTTGAACCCAGACCTCAGGGCTGTTGGGATTTTTTCAAGTCATGCCCCTCCCCAATAAGCCAAGAAGATATTCTGATCCTATTTTAAGCATCTTTTCCTAGTTAAAATAAAACCAAACAAACAGGTTTATGTTTTGAGGAGTTTCACAAAATTGGCTAACTGAAATTTCAAACCATAGTGCAAAATTAAAAATAATATAAATTCAATAAAAATGCGCAATTAATTGCCATAAAGGAATTGAACTTATCACTTTTACAGAATTAGTTCACGAGTCGAAGAAAAATTTAACTTTTACACAAAAAAAAAGTTGCGTTGGAAAGTATGTTTTGACGAAACGGTTTTTTTTTCTTTCTAATAAAAACTAATGTTAGTAACGTTTAAGGTAACGTTAAAAGGGTTGCTCATCGTTTTATATCCATTTAACATTTTTATAAAATGCATTTTAGATAGGAAAATATAGATAAATAATTTTCCTGTGTCAAAATGGTGTGTGCTACAGAATTATTAGTTTCCATTGATAGAAACAATGATACGATGATATTTTAAAAATCCATTAGAACTCCATGAACAAAGTATTTCGGCATTTCACATTCAACATTTATCCCTGGAAAACAGGATACAATCTATTCCTGTATATACAAATCATAGTTGGGTGTTAAACTTCAAACACAAGTTTTTGACAAGACGCGTCAAAAACTGATGAAATCCGTCAAAAACCTAGTTCAAGTCTCTTTTTAGGAATTCCGAGACAATTTGTTAGATACCAAATCATGCACAATACTTGCATTATATGCAACAATAATTATGATTTATAGTAAATCTCATTTAAAAAAAATTAGCCAAAATTATTATAAGTATTAGTTGGTTTTTCTAATGGTACTCTTAATACTTTAAGACCCATGTTATAACTATTCAGTTTATATTACTGATAATAAATATGAGTTGTTATTTATCATTAATATTGATAGGTGATTTAAATTTTTTTATGTTACAATTTACGCATATTTCTTAGATTAACAAATCAAAGTGTTCGCCAATTCAGTGTCTGACAATTATCTGATCGATCAACTTAAAATTTTTTATTGATTCTCAATATTTATTATTAATTATATTTAGGGGAGCAGAATTCGGTTGGCCGATTAATGAGGTTTTAGAGAAAAATTAAGCAGCCAGGTCTCAAAAATTCCTACTTAGATTTTAGTTAAAAAATGCGTCGCTTAGCAAAACTTTTTCTTGTTTAAAAAAAACATATGTTAATTTGTGTATTTATTAGTTTGAATTCCTTAAGTTAATAAAAATGGTACCTTTTTTAATTTGATAAATTACTACTATTTCAATATGCTTTGATTTCTATTATTTTATAATACATATCCTCGTTTATTCAAAAATTGTATAAAATCAAACTTTTTTTCGTATAAACTTTCTATACAAAACAACTATTTTGATATATAAAATTTATTTTCTAAAGCCATTTTGAAAAAGTTATTGCACAAAAAGTTATTGATCCAAAAAGAAATTTAGCTTATAATGAATATTAGGCTCTGAGTTTTTTCTCCAAGAATTCTCAGAGCCAAATTGAACTTTCTCCGATTACTTAACTAATTATAATTAACAAAAAATATAAATATTTCTTCAAATGAGTTAATAATTGTACCAATTAAACAAGTCAAGGATTAAATTAAATTATTACTAATATTTAGTACAGTTATTAGAATAAATTTCCTAGTTACATGCTATTTTATTTTGTTATAATAGTTCTATATTCCGGTCTAGGCAGCCAAAAATTTTTTCGAATTTCGGTCTTATTCATACAAAACTGAAAAATAAAATTAGAATACAGAGAGCTTAAAAACTCATTTTTTTGTAATCGTATGCTTCAGGAAAAGAAGGACTTAAAATGGTAGTAAATGAAAATTGATTATACATATAATGAATAAGATGATTGTTGAGTGTTTTTATTTATAAGACTATTGTTTTTGTATTTATATTTTCAATGATTAAACAAATTAACAGATTGGATAAATTGCAATTTTAGACATTTTTATTTATAATTAATTTTATATTCTACACCAAACTTTCTGACTGTAAATTGTCAAAACAGCGAGTTTAATGTCAAAATAATTCAATAGCATAATTGATTGAACACTTGTAATTTTATATGTATGTTTATTTATAAATACTTCCTAATAATTAGCCTTACACCAAAATTTCGGGGCTCTGACACTTGTCGAAAACTGTGGCAAAAATTGATTTTGACATGACGGATAAAACCATGGTTAAATTTACCATTCCGATATAAATATTTACTAAATTTCTTTTCAAAAATGAGAACGCTTGTCTAAAATAAATATAAAAATAAATTAGTTCATTGGCACATTTGGAATAGAAAATAAATTTAAATATTTAAAATGTTGCTACTCTCAATGTAAATTGTCACAAAGTATACTCACTTATCATAAGAAACTTTGTAGCTTTTATGCGTTTAATTACAAAAATTATAGCAAGTAGAAAACTATGATATGACATCTGATTTTTTAAAAAAATATTTGTTGATAAATAGCATTCAGAATTATTTCTTTAAAAACACCTGATCGTTGCAGTTTACCGACGATGATTTTAGAATTTTACAACGAAGTAAATAGCCACATTTTATGTTGCAGGTGGAGGAGACAACTTCATTTGTTCTAATACCAAAATACAAAAGCACGGATGGCTGCGCCATTCCCCAGTCTCACAGTTTTAATATTTTGTGTATTTGTAAAATTAACAGAACTACTAAACGAACATCTTTATATTAAGTCTATTTTTTTTTTACTCAAGGAACCTTTTACAGCACTCATCTAGTTTAGTTTAATTTGATTACCATAGATAAGGCATGTCCAACACACAAAACAAATTCAACTAATTTGCAAACCGGATCATCTTTATATTAAATAGATTTTTTTTCTCTAGGAACCTTTTACATCACTCATCTAGTTAAGTTTAATTTGATTACTATACATAATGCATGTCTAACAACACGCAGAACAAATTCAACTAATTTACTAGAATTTATGTGAATTTTGATTAAAAAAAATTTTTTTTGTTGCTAATTATCCAACGAAAAACCTCAGTTAAAGAACATTGCTTAGGATATTGCACTGTTAACATAAATTTTATTTAAAGACAACTCCATAACTACCATAACTCCTTAACCACTTTCTTCTGGCTCCCGTGAAAATGATGGGGTGAGGTTTCGCCCTCTATTTCTCGCTCCCGTGATATTTCCGGGCGTGATGGAGTGTTCAGTAGTAACGCGCCAATGATAATAAAAACTAATTCATTTCTTTCGCCCGGAAAAAATTTTATTTCTCATTTTATACACCAGATGGCAGTACCAGGATATTTTTAAGGTAATTGTAGATAGTTTATTTTAAACTAGATGATCAAATAGCATTAATCAAATAGCACTAATAAAAAATAGGCACTTTTATGACAGTTTTCTTGAAAATTAACCAATCGTTAAGGGGTTAAACAACATTACTTTGGATATTGCACCGTTTTCATAAATTTTATTNTCACTATTCATTTATACAATTTAAAAACAATTACTCCATAACTACCACTTTCCCTCTTACCTTAACCACTTTCTTTTGGCTCGCGTGAAAATGATGGGGTGAGGTTTCGCCCTCTATTTCTCGCTCCCGTGATATTTCCGTGCGTGATGGAGTGTTCAGTAGTAACGCGCCAATGATAATAAAAACTAATTCATTTCTTTCGCCCGGAAAAAATTTTTATTTCTCATTTTACACACCAGATGGCAGTACCAGGATATTTTTAAGGTAATTGTAGATAGTTTATTTTAAACTAGATGATCAAATAGCACTAATAAAAAAATAGGCACTTTTATGACAGTTTTCTTGAAAATTAACCAATCGTTAAGGGGTTAAACAACATTACTTTGGATATTGCACCGTTTTCATAAATTTTATTTAAAGACAACTCCGTAACTACCACTTTCAATCTTACCACAAAATTGCAATTGGAAGAAAGATTGAGTTTTGAATTGAAGCTTACAGAATTATACATAAAAATGATGTCAAGAAGCATCACAAGCAGAGAATGTGAATAGAGGGAATGGGAAGACGACAATGATTTCAATTTCAAAATTGTAAGTATTATGACAGTTCGGCACAATTTTGCCAAGAAAACAAAGAGTCACAGTTTGTATGCCTTAAGTTTGACACAAAGCTATAATTTTACACTATTCATACTAACCGTAAAAAAATTATGTGTACTTTAAAATCAACAAAAATTTAGAAAGTTATTGGTTTTGTTTTTTTAAATCGCCAATTCGGCGTTATTTTTCACTTGCATGCAGAATAGTTGTCAATTTCAGCGTAGTTTAACGAGTTTAAAACACAGAAATTGTACTTTTCAAATATTGCAAAATTAAGATGAGAACATCTTTTCATGTTTGAAAAATATGCTTTTAATACCGATATATCACGCCATTTTTATAATTAGCATAAAGTACACTGGCTGAAGGGAAACAATTCTCCGCAACTTCACTTCAGTTACCCTATGCACTCCCAACTAAAGCTCTAGAATTGTTGAGAACACAATTTGTTAATAATAAACTTGATCCATCTACCGTTTTAGAGCACCTAATTAGTGGTAATACATTCAAAGACTTGGTAGCAGAAATTCCCAAGTCAATCTGCATCACTATCTTTATAAATTTAAATTTCTCTGTCATCTTACGAGAGTTAAGCGGAGACTATTATCGTAAAAACCATGCTTAGTCTGACAAGTGTATAGCAGCAAAATTTACATATTTACATCTGTGTATAAGTAATCTGATCAGTGTATAGCAGCAAAATTTGCAACTGTGTATAACTAATCTGACAAGTGTATAGCAGCAAAATTTACATCTGTGTATAAGTAATCTGACAAGTGTATAGCAGTAAAATTTGCATCTGTGTATAACGAAGATAAGAATTTTAAGTTAAAAATTAATCTTACATGGCCTGTAACTAAATAAAAGTTTTGAGAAATATATATTTTTCAAAAAACATTATTCTTGCCATTTGAATTATCATTGTTTTCCAAAATTTTAGTTAAGGAAAATTTTTTTGGAATTTTAGAAAATCATTAAATTTCTTCAGTTTATATAAATCCAGATTATCAAAAAAAAAATAATTGAATAAGTTCTGGAGTAGAAAATAATTCCCCCCCCCATCTCTTCTCAACAATTTTTTAGCCTTTTAAAACATCTGGATGAAGAAAAAATGATCTGCAGTGATGCAGAGTTTCTGCTACCAGACTCAAGGGATGCAAAGGATAAGTTACTTTATTTAATTCATATTATATTTAACAGAAGTCAAAAGAAAACTTTAGCTTATTTCGAAAAAAAAAACGAAATAGGAAAAAATAGTACTCACAGAAGGCAAACTTAAAACAACGTTATCCACTACATGGTAAAATTATGCCATGTCCTGTATTTGCTACGAAACTTATAAGGTCTTTTAGAAAATTAACTTATGAGTTGTGTCAGCGTGATAGATAATATTTGTAGAGCTTATTTTGAAATTTTATTACAAGCCACAAATGTTTACTCTTCAATTTTTAAACTTGCACAATAAAAAAAAAAATTAAAGAAAAAAAACATTTTTAAAAATCAAAGCTATTTTATTGATTTTTTTTAAACTTATTTTTACTGAGTATAGTTATAAGTACGAAAATATTAACTTAAAAATCTCGATGTAGAGGGTCTTACAGGATAACTTTTTTTTAATATTTTTGAAACTTGATTTCTATATTTTTCATGGCTTGCCATTGTTTCATAGTAAACCCTTCCATTTTACTCAAAACTTCGAACACTTCATTGATTCTTAACCCCTTCTTACTTCTCAACTTTTTACTGACTCTGGGCAACAGTAAAATTTCTAAAAATATTGAGTGTAAAAACTCAAGCATTAATAAATTTAAAAATTTTTATTAGTTAAAGCGAACTTTTTTTTCCAAACAGCTGGGCAACAGTAAAATTTCTAAAAATATTGAGTGTAAAAACTCAAACATTAATAAATTTAAAAATTTTTATTAGTTAAAGCGAACTTTTTTTTTTCCAAACAGGCACAATAATGCCTAACAAATGAACTCAAAATGATAAACGATTAAAAAACAATGATTGTTGCAGATCTATTAACGTTTTTCGTGTTGCAAATGAGCATATAGTAATATATGCAATGAATTATAGATTTAACTTTTATATTACTTTTCGGGTCATTAAAATGATTGATGTTTCCTTTGCGTTAATCAGGTTGCTTTAATTGACCAGTTACACTGCTGCACATAATCAGTATAAAAGCATGTATTCATAACTATGCAATAATGCATAAATATTATGTATATAGTAGTATATAAAATACAAAAAGTAGCCAATATGGCACATTTATATTGGTAATTTACTCTATTTCACTTGGAAGCGAAAAACTTTAAGTTAGTTGCCCAGCGAATTAGAACAAATCTTATCTTTTCTCTAATATTACCATTTTATCATCATCAACCAGCTAAAATATTTAACACTATCAAATTATGGAATGATTGGAAAAAAACTAAATAATGTTAATATGAACGCTTATTTAAATATTAAGAAATCTCCAATTACTGCTGATAATAATTATCAATTTCTTTCCTTTCTTTGCATAATATAATAAGTATATTAGAATCGGTGGGTATCAAACAGTATTATACTGTGGTAAAATGTTTTAAAAATTGCGGTAAATTGGTACATTAGTTTTGAGGTTATTTTAAAAATGTTTCTTTAAAAAAAATAATTGATTAAAACCTTTATAAAGGTTTAAGAACACTAATAAAATTTTAAATAAAAACCAATGAAGGGGAGCAATTTTTTTTATATTCTACGTGCAAGTCAAATTATTATTATTATTTTTATTTTTTTGGACTTAAGAGTTTAATACGCATCGCAAAAGGGATTAAGAACCTTAAAAAACCCTTGTTACAACCTTAAAAAAACCCTCTTCCCCTTACATGACGATGTATAGTTATTTGATAGGAACAATATTTCTAAGATAGAATAAACTTTGAATACAATGATACACATGAACATTCCGGCGTGCTTTTAAAAGGGCAATCTTTAAAAAACATAAAAAAGAATGTGAAAGGAGGAAAATTAAAAAAACCACTTGAACTTGAAAACGTATTAACACAGAACATAAAAATTCAATCATTCATTTCAATATTCATTTATACAATTTAAAAACAATTTTAATAAAAATGATATTAAATATATTAGTCTACTTAAACACTTTAAAAGTTTTGCAATAAATATAAGAATACAAAGATATTGGGTTGTCTTTAAAGTATTGAGTCCTTGGAAGTTATATAAGGAAAAAACTTCAGAAGCAACAGTCAAGGTTATGTGACTTCACCATCCACCGCACTTTGTTACTTTCCGTTTCCATGGTATCAGCAAATCTTGCGTTATCCCACTTGTTACTGAAATCATAGGGAAAAAACAACATTTTCCGTAACCCTGGTACCAGAAGGTGGAAAAGTATGGAGAGTGGAAAAATCACGTAACCAAGAGACGCTTATTATATTAAAAAGAATATAAAAATTTTAAAAACTTGTTTCTCAACTAGACTTAAAAAGAAAATTTTATTTTTGACACGCTTATAAAGGCAAAATGTAGGTTGCAACACTCTTGTCAGGCATGAAGTTTGCTGTGGTGATAGAAGTGATACTCTCTACATTTTTAATTGCAAGTGAAACAAAAATAAAACTAATTTCTACCTACAAGTTCACTTGAGAAACATGATTTTTTTTTATTTAAGTAGCGAGCTTATGAATTAAATTAAACACATTTTGAAAAATAGCAGTTTATTAGAAATATAAATACATTTTGTTCTTAGTAGTTACTGTCTTCCCTTAGACTGCAGAACCAAATTTTTACGTTTTCTCCTAGATTCTAGGGCTTTTACAGTTTTCGAAACTCAAATATTATACTTGAATCGACGAATGTTATTTTTTGTTCTGCAATCTGTGGTTTTGAGTGTTTTCTCCTGGGATAGCCCTAGATTTTCTATCTATTGAGATTTAAGGTCGTTCTTAGTCAGTCACATTGTTTTTGACAAAGCATTTCATTTTTTGAAATTATGATGAAATTATTCTTCTTAAAAAGTTACATCTTTGAATGGAAAACTTTTAACTCTGGTGTTAATGCTTTTTGTCATTACTTCCTTGTAATGGTCGTTATTAATCATTCTTTCATGGCGAAATAGCCTGGTCGGTAGGACGTCGAGCACGTGTTCACGATAATGAGAGTTTGCATCCGGTCGTTAAAAAAATCCCCGTGTATTAAGTAGTGACTGATGCAGACTAAATCTGTCGGGGTCACAATGTCTCATAACAAATCAATACCTCTGGGGGTACTGGATTAGAGATTAATCGTTCTCTGGTTCAGGTCAAAATTACGCTGTGTGGATGAATGAATGGAGTATGATTGGGTTGTAACAATCAAACAGGCTGTGACGAGTGTGTGGCTGAAGTCGTATTCTTGGCCATAGATGGCGCCACTGAAAAAAAAACAAGAAACGCACTCTCTGTCTTAGAAAATCACTTGATTTCAAGCAGGCTTGCTAACTGGCAAGTGGCATAACTAACAACATAATTTCTTCAACGGTAACGAGAGGTAGCTGCATGAAAAAACTCGTAAATCTTCGCTCATTACTTTAGAAAATCCAGATATTTACCCTTGATTTAACTAGTAGGCTCGCTAGTTTAAATACTTCTTGATGTGTCTGTCAGTTTATGTAAAAAATGGTCAAAATGTTAAATGGCAATTGATTTGACTGGCGATGAATCTTTTTTATAGCAATCAGAAAAACCATGGACACTTGTTATACTATACAGCAGAGTTTCGACTGAAAATTTCCGTCCTCTAGCTTGTCGGAAAGTTGTTGAAATTGCGATTGAAGATGAATCACCATTAGCAATTAGAGTTCTGCTATTGTAGCCAAGCAATTGAAACTCTTATTGTCGTTAAACACATAGCTCAAGAAGAATTTAAGCTCTCGAGATCGGAGAACTGTCGAATCTCGAGTGATGCTACACTCCTTTTGGCCATTTTGTGAAAATGAATTACACTTGCTGCAAAATGAAACAATTACATTTTTTTGTCCTTTAAAATCTCAAATTAAGATATGTCAAATTAACAATTGTCAAACTTCTCCAGATTCTGAGTTCATGTTAGTAAAGTTAACTTTGGTTCTGCCCACTCTGACAACACAATCTTCACTTAATCATAAAAGATATTCGGATTCAATTTCCATGACTTCAGGTTTTCCATCCCAAATTCAAGAATTCTTTTTCTTTATGAGGAAAACCAAAGATGTTAAAAAACATGTTCGTCACATCTCATAACATGGATTTCTGTGTTTTAGAGATGTAAATATTCGCACATGTTTTAATAATCTTTTTTAAAACTCTTGCTCACCATATTTGTCAACAGCAAACTCTGGGGAATCCATGGTAGTTTGAAAAACAATACTTAACAAGACAAAACTTACTCGTCGGCTCTTAAAATTATCATTAATGACGAGCTGTAGAAATTTCGCCCCCTGGGCTAGATGATCAGTAAAAATTAATAGTCAAATCATACGATTGAAGACGAAGCCTTAAAAAGATCAAAGTTTACCAGTTCCATCTCGATACAGAAAATTATTAATTACAATCACTCTTTAACACAGTAACGTGAAACAACTTCAATGTTTCTACTAAATTCTAATGGATACACAACATAGCAAAAACAGTAAAAATATTCTTTCACAGGAAATGACTTTCTAACTCATTCTGAAAAATATAAACCTTTTCTTGCTCTAACAAGACCAAATCATAAAAGTTGACAGATGTTCGGACCACTTTGGCGTGGTTGAAGAATCTTCTTTAGTCCGAAGCTTTGATCTGCCAACTTTCCTTCAATTCCAGTTTTCATATAACCACGATTTTAAATATCATATCAGGATCGTGGTGGCGCTGGGGATAGAACACTTTCCTTCCAATGAGGTGACCCGGGTTTGAATCCCAGCAATGACTGTTCGATTCGAATTTCGCACCCAGCTCGCGTCGACCAGCATGCTGATGTAAAATATTTCTAGTGGTAGGCGGATCATGGTTTAGAGTTTCCTAGCCGTCGGGCAAACCATGGGAAGTTTTCCACTCCAAGTAACGCAAATGAGGGTTGTTAGTCTCATCAAAAGTTCCTACACGAAAGTAAATTTCTCCAGGATTACTTTGACTTTCGGGATTGGGTTAAAAATTAAAAGGCTACAGAATTGAACATTCATAATTTAAACCCAAAATTGGGTCGGTGTATCAACAACGGATGTAAAATAAAATTGATTCATTCTTTGACCCAATTTGTTGTTGTTAATTTACGTCGCACTAGAGCTGCACAATGGGCTATTGGCGACGGTCTGTGAAACATCCCGGAGGATGATCCGAAGACATGCCATCACAATTTTGATCCTCTGTGGAGGGGATGGCACCCCCGCTTCGGTAGCCCGACGACCTGCGCGCGAAGTCGAGCACTTTACGGTAGCACAGTTTAACGAGGACCCATACCGCACACCCTCGGTCCCTACGCAGACTGATCCAAGTGGGTCACCCACCCGCACAATGACCGCAGTCAGTGATGCTTGACTTCGGTGATCTGCTGGGAACCGTGTCTTAACGATCAGTCCACTGCGGGACTCTTTGACACAAAATCGCTTTTTTATGATGATGGACCGACAGCAACACACCACTTCAAATAACGCCAGTTTTACGCAGCAATAGCTGCCATTTTAAAAATAAAATTGTAAAATTTAGCGTTATTGCGAGTAAAATTCTTCCATGTTTGAGTCTTGTGATAAAAATGGGCACTATTTCGGACGCATTCATTAACAGTAACAGTCAATTTTTAAATAGTGTTAAACATGTTGATTCGCTTTTCACGCAGTCGGAGATTGGCGATATTAAAACTGTGTTCAGAAAAGGCTCAATACTTTAAAGACAACCTAATAAAAACATAACAACCATTGTGCAATGCTTACAAATAACCGACTTAACATATTTCCCCAGCATGCACATATAGAACCATTCTTTTAAAGTATAAACTGAAGTTCACAGAAGAAAGATACGGCAGTCCAGAGAGTAAACAACCTTAAAAAACCTGCTTGTCAGGAAACGAATAACAGAAAACCTTTTACTATACAAAAGTTATACCGCCAATCTTACAATACAAAAACATTATACTGCCATTTTGTTTTAGTAACATTATTAGTACTTAAGTAATCTCTGTCTCCGTTATCGCAGTAAACAGTGAGCGTGATTTTTTTAAATCATTCATGTCTACACAGGTAGAGAGAATTTGAAGCCCTGGCTTCCAGGGCATTGGGAATCAATTGAAGATTTAAGTTACGTTTCCGTTTGGCAAACTGAAGAAGTAATAATTAAGTCCTACATTCTATTTAAGCAAATGCAAATGGCTGTTAAGCAAATGACTGTCTATTAAGCAAATGGCTGTCTATAGATTCAACATAATAGAGATAAACGCTATTATCTTCCAAAAAAAATATAGAATTTAATGCTTTGTTATTTGAAAGTAATTTATGAGCAAGGTAGGATTTTAGACAGGATATCGAAAACCAATAGCAAAGTGTGACCGCGTGTAATTTTATATATACTTTTATAATTACTTCATATTTATTATAGATAATAATTTTTTTCTACAACGCAAGTTCTGATTTTAGTCAAATATAGTATTTTTCATATTTTTGCTGTATGTTTCTTATTTGCGAGTATAGTAAAATAAAGTGCTGTATGTTTCATTTCTATAAAACTCAGTTTATACATTTAGGCCTTTTTTCCTCATAGCATACTATCTCAAAAGTAATAAGACTGGTCAGATATTTAAAAAAAATCGGGTGGTACATATCAGGCAGACGCTTTACTCATCATCATATCTGGCTAGACAGCCCAGGGTGGGCCAGTGCCTTCCTTTGAATTCGAATCCACTTCTCTCTACTTTTGACACTTGTTCGCTTTACTATATTTACCAATGTTATAAGTCCTAAGCAAAATGTACTCGCTTCACATTTTCATCTGTTTTTTAATGTATAATGGAATACTGGAGTGTTCCTTTTTTCCATGTGCTCAGACCATATTTGGTAGCAATATGCCACTTAAAACTAATGGACGAGACAGGATATCACCTTTGCAAAATTCTGAACGTGTTCACACAGAAGCTGTCGAAACTTCGTTTCAGAATTCGTTGGCATAACGTTGCTCCAATTTTTTTTTTCTGTCTTGTATCGTGTCGAGACAAACTAAAAATCTTCAGCAACTACGATATCTTGATCATTCCAAAACTGTAGCCAAATCACATTTTATTCGTTAGAGGGCGCTCTACTGCTGGAGTAACATAGTATGAAAAATTCTGTTTTATTTACGTTAGTAATTTAAAATTTAAAGTCTAAAAAAAGAGTTCAGATAAACTATGAGTCAAACAAAGTAACAAAAGTTGAAATTCTTTTTTTTTAAATATCAAAATACAAACAGATTCAGTCAGGATTAAGCAGAAAGCGATTAATCCTGCCATAATTTGTTATTTTGATAGTCTGAAATAAACATTTCCGCATTTGAAACTCCAAATTTTACTCTTAATTTATCTGTACTTTCTATGTCTATAATTTAAAATCAATAATGTAGGTAAAACAGAAATTACGATAAAATGTTTTTTACGCATTATAGCGTCCTCTTAAGACCGTCCAGCATCAAATCCACCCAGTTCTTTCATCAATCCCAACCCAACATGCGCTTCGTACTTAGAAAGCGTACAACTTATGTACGCTTTCTATGCGATGGGTGACCATAGAATATTAGTCTCATTACTTTTGAGGCAGAACCCGACATGTATCAATAACAGAACCAGTTTCTGAACATTTCACAATGGTTTGCATTCCATTAAAACAATTACAAAGATTAACAGGGCTGCTAGTGAGGTATCATTAATTTAAATTAATGAGATATCATTAATTTAAATAGAAAAAATGAAATTTTACCTTTTAAAATGCGAAATATGTGGATCGATTTTTGACGCAGAATAAAAATAGTAACTAGTTAATCTTGAAAAATATTTACCCTTTACTACAAAAATACTAATAAAACAAGTGTTAAAAATTTTTTAAATGATTTCGTGTACATCTTGAAGAGGATCAATAACGAGCTACGTGCTCGTTTCTAAAATACTAATTGGAAAGAAAAAACTAAACTTTTTCCTCCTTTGGATACTTCTGTTAATTAACCCTACTATATCTTTTTATAGTAAAACAGCAATAAATTGATTGCAAATATTTTTTTTCAAAGAAAAGAACAGGTTCAATAGTACAAACAAAATAACGAAGGAGGAACTTGAAAAAGGAATTTCAAGAAATATTAGCGAAGAAAAAAGTATTTTTAGTATTCTATTTTGGTAGGTTATATTTGGAACTATTTTTAAATTATTACAAGTGAATCATTGAATTTGAATAAATGTATTGAAATAAAGTCTTGCTCAGAGGTTACAAGTGAATTATTACAAGTGAAACACTGGATTTGAATAAATGTATTGAAATAAAGCCTTGTTCAGAGGCTTAAGTCCTGTTAGAAATTAAACTATTATTTTCATCTTTGAAAACTAAATTACTTCATTTTTATACTTTTGAAAGGGCAACGTCTACACCCTTGTAAACTACCTCAAAATTTATTTTTTTGTGTTAAAACATTACTCTAGGTATTTTAAATAGCACTTTGTATATAGCCTCAAAAGTCAAATATACTCTTTTTTTATATTGAGTATGCGAGAAAAACTTTTTATAACTATAAGAATTCAAATTTAAGGTATAAGGCCGGTTTCGGCGAATTTATATATTTTTTTAAAAAGACTCGATTAAAATTTTATATTTTATGTTTGGCAAGCAAGCAGGGGTTCTAAAATTTTAAATTTTAAGTTTAAAAATTTGTAAAATAATTTTTCAAAATAAGGGCAAGTTTGAGCTTAAAAACTAAAAATTTTTCATGTCACGCTAGCAGCTCCACAACAAATTGCAATGCATAAGTTTCAAAATATTTTTTTTTACACATCAATAATATGGTTACCTATGTTTTGAACTAAAATCCTATAATTAAAAAAAATTTTTAATAGCTTTTAATTAAAAACGACGCTAAATTTATACAAAATCTACATTAAAATTTGAAGAATTCTTAAACTTTTTTTTGTAATGTGTGTTAAAGTAAAGAAATTTTCTCAAAACCAACGTTCTCCGGAAAATGCCTTTAAAATGCAAGAAAATTTTAAACGTAAAAATATTCTGACAACACAACAATTAAAAATTCGAAAATTTCATTTTGAAAATGAATTTTATTTATCATATATATATATATATATAATTTATTCAAATAAATAAAGGTTCCAATACTCAAAGCAAAACAAAAAAAAAATTTTAGTTTCGTTTTCGTGAGTTTAATTTTGGTTTAGTTTCACCTGACAACATGCGAAAAAATGACTTCATTTCTAAAAATCAGAGATTAAAATTTTAAGGGTTTGGGAAAGCTAATGAACAAAAGTTTAAATATGAATAACAAAATAAAGTCAAATTTTTTTTATTGCAATTGCCGATTTTCACCCAGTGATACCTAAAAAAAAAAAGTTGATGTATTATTCGAAAATTACCAGTTTATCTAAGCAATATCCAGATATCAATTTAGCTATAAATCACTTTGTGCTCACAAAAAAAGCAGAATAAATGTGAAGTTTCTTTGAAAAAAATTATAATTAACGAAAAAGATGTTTAAATATTTTAATACCTATACTATTTTTTTTTCTTTTATACAATCTTAAATGAAAAAAGCAAAGTGTATTTTTTTCTGTAAGCAAATACAAATTTTAGAGAAATTTCTTATGGAAAAATTTGCTATAAAAATACAAAATTAATTATGTTGCTATTGAAATTAATATGTGGCTTAAAAAACCTATTTGATGTCTTCAAAGTTTATTTATTTAATTCTAATATGGAACCAAGTTAAAAAATTAATGGAAGTACAGATTTATCATTTTGTAATTATGCTTCATTTCAAATATTTTTCCCCTTAAGAGTATTCTGTTTAAAAACCAAAGTCTTAAAGAATCCTTGTCTTCTGGGTTAGGTACGACGGAGTTGAACTTAGATAGTCTTAAGGTCAAGAATGGGTCGGCTTCTCAAAGCCGGTTATAAAGTAAAATCTAAGTAAGCATTGTTCACATAATTTGACCAGATTTTAGTGACCCCTAGCAGCCCTGTGACATTTAAATGCAATTAATAAGAATTAATACAAAAAGTACTTATCCATAATATTCCGTTGACATCAGAGTATGGCATTCAATTTTTGAGAATCAGGTTGTGTAGACCAGCTTTCAAAGCAAGTTCAGACTAGACGAATCTAAAATATGCCAAAGTAAAATAAAATTTCAAAAAGGAAAACGTTCAATTTTTTACTTTGTTTGTAATTAGAACTTCATAACAAAACTCATTAAGGACAAGGAATTTAAAATTTTCAATTATAGATATCTCATTACCCCAGCGAAAATGATGTAAGTAACCTTAGTAACTGTAAAATAACTTATGTCTTAAAGGAAAAAAATTAATAGTCGCTATCGACCGCTGGGCAACTAAACATGACAAATGGGATTTTTTTTAAAAATTGCATCCCATGTGCACTTTATTATTAATTTTAATAAGTATGAAATTATTGTGAATTTTTTATAATATTCTAAAAATTACTTTCTTTCAAGAAGTTATCTTAAAATTTTTCCTTCATTTTTAATAGTTGTTCAATGTTTTTAAAAAAGAAATAAAGATAAAAATTTACATGTTACATTAAGTCGTGTTTATATTTTTACAGTTTTAAAATTCTTAGTAAATATATTGCTGTGTTAATAAGTTTCAGGGAGCAAAATCATATTTCTTCTTCTTTGGAAATGCAATAAATTAAAATTACAACACTCATAAAGCGACATTTTAAAAATCTTACAATTATTCGTATTTTGCAGTATAAGAAAAAAGGAATATTTTCATGCAATTTTGTTTTATGCTTCAGTAAATAGTATGGAATGTTTCAGAAAAATGAAAATTCTATACCATTTCCTTATATTAAAACACTATATTCAAAAACACATTTTATTTTAATACCTGAAGTATATTTCTGAATTTTAGTTTATAACTAGGATTTTTTGTGCGATTTCTTTTATGATTAAATTTTCGTAAGTATTCTATGTATGTTTTGTATGCATTCACGTATGTTTCTAGCAAGAGTACTTAAGTTTGTTACTTATATATTTTTTCATACCGATGCAGGTAACAGAAACCTCTGAATTAATCTATAACGTCATGAGAAAAACGTTACTTCTTAGAATATTCCTTGAGATAAGGTAAGAACCCTTATTATACTAAAAATAATTGCTCACGAAATAACATAGATTAAGTAAGAAAAATTCCTATTACTCCTGTAACAGTAAAATTAAAATCAAAGATTTTTGATTTTAAATATCAAGCGATTTAACTCATTTGTGCTTGGCGTCCTTTTGAAAGTATTCAGAAAGGAAAAAGTGGTAGCACAAGCGTCTCAATTTCACGAATTATTTTGTAGCAACTAGATATTTCTATTCATTAATTACGTATAAATATTTATGTTTCGATCTCAGTTCATCGAATAGTTCTTTTCTTAAACTCAACTGGTTGGCAACAGAATGAAATATCCACTTGATGTAGTGTAAATAAATGTACGCTATAACTTTTTTTACCCAAGTAGTTTTCATATATAGACTACTATTTGTGGCTAGGCATTAATGGGTTAAATCATTATTTAGTACTTAACTGAATTTTAAACTTTACTTAATGAATAAGATTAAGAAAACAGTGGGAGAATATAATTTAAAAATAGTGGAGAAATTTCAGGCCTGTGTTTACCAGGAGATAAATCCACCTCAAAAGCATGGCGCTTACCTCATATCGAATAAAATACAATAGAACGCATACAGTATAAAATTTTAAATATCTGAACAGAACGGGACAGTTTTTCCGTAAAAAGTGTCTAAAATTAGATGTGGAATTATAAACGCAAAACTTTTAAAAAAAAAAAAAATGGAATGAAGGTGGTGGAAAAAAGATCATATTACACTTATGACATAGGAAGGGCAAAGCGGAAAGAAGCTGAATGAATTATTTGTTGATTAACTATTATTTGTTGATTAACTATTACAAGTTGTGTTCCGAGGAAATCTATGTTCCTCGGTATGAATTATGTTGTTGTTACTTTACGTCGCACTAGAGCTGCACAATGGGCTATTGGCGACGGTTTGGGAAACATCCCGGAGGATGATCCGAAGACATGCCATCACAATTTTGATCCTCTGCGGAAGGGATGGCACCCCCGCTTCGGTAGCCCAACGACCTGCGCGAAGTCGAGCACTTTACGGTAGCACAGTTTAACGAGGACCCATACCGCACACCCTCGGTCCCTACGCAGACTGATCCAAGTGGTCACCCACCCGCACACTGACCGTAGTCAGTGATGCTTGACTTCGGTGATCTGCTGGGAACCGTGTCTTAACGATCAGTCCACTGCGGGACCGGTATGAATTATGAAAAGGATATGTATTTTTAAAATTTTTTTTTACTATTTCGCATCGATTAATATTAACCGAATTCCACAATAAAGAAGTCTGTTTCCCTGATAACCAGCCTCAAGGATTATTTCTTTCTTTTTATTTTTCCTTTTTCATTTTAATGGAAACCATATTCCAGATTTTTCATTTTCAGCATTGAAATCAAATTAAGACGTATACTAGATGCTACTCTAGAACGGTGAATTCAACCATCAGACGTTAAAAACTCCATTTTAAGACTAATTCTGATAAAACGATATAGAGAAAAGATTTCATTCACTAAATATTTTTTAAATATTTAAAAGTCTTTCGTTAATTTATATGTTTTTAAAAATGCTAAATAAATTTATTCATTTAGTCTCGGCGTTCCGCCAAAAGAAGATTGATTATTTAGGGTTTTACAATCGAAAAAATTGGGAATTAGAAAACCGCCTTCGATTTCGATCAACAAAAAAAATAAAGAAAAAATGTAACAAATGCAATTACAATTTCAGAGTGTCAAAACTCATAACTCAGTTTAAAAAAAAGGGGGAAAAAACAATTTTACTTTTTATTCTTGAATCCTAAAAATGTGAATAGATTAATAATATGGAGTATGCTTGTAATACTGAGTATGCTTGCAATTGCTAAAACCTACAATTGAAATTTTTAAAACAATTATCGCATTGTCCTAAAACCTAAAAATCCCAAATAAAATTTCTTTTCTTCAATATGAGAAGCTGCTGTATTAATTAATTACATGTGTAAACAACTGCATTTAAAAAATCTCAATGTTAAAATTTAAAGCAGAGCACTAAACAAAGACGTAATATTTGACTTGCATTTTAGTTTTTGATAAAAACGAGTTTAACATTTATTTGAAATTATATCAATGCATAGTTTTTATTGCGAAACAGTGCAAAAACTAATTAAATTGAATAAATCCAAAATTTAACTTAACCGCCATAAATAAAAATCTTATTTCTTTTCAAACTTGGAAAATAAAATTTTTAATTTTACAAAATTTCAATTTCATCTAAACACGCCTAAGATTTGCTACCAGATTTTTTTTTAATTTCAAATTTAAGATCGTTAAATATACTAAATAATTAAAGAAACATAGAACTCACCAAATTTCCTTAGTAATGAGCGCTAAACTGCAAAATCTTAAATTTCGAAGCTTCGATTTTCTAATATGAAAAAACAACGCGATGAGAGCGAAAATACGTCAGAAAATGCATGTGTATGTATAAGATTTTTGATGTCATTGGTTAAAATAGTATTGACGTCACAACGAATGGTTAACTAGCATTAAAAAGTTGTTGTTTTTTCCGAATGAGCGTAACAATTCAAGTGATCGAGATTTTTTTATTTTATTATTATTATTTAAAGCACGTGGTCTTAGAAACTTGCATTTGACAAATTTAAAGAAACTGGAAATTTGATACTCGGCAGAACTTTAACTATGTGTAAAATGATGAATCCGCCACGGACTGAAATTAACTTTCAAATTTCAAACAATAAATCGAAGTTCTGCAATTTATCACCCAATGTAAATCCGTTATACTAAATTCAAGTATATATATTTAAAATTAAAGATTTTAGAAAATATGCAACGTACCTAATCGTTTACTCAACTTTTGCGTCACTTTTATTAGATCATTTTTTTAAAAAAGAAAGTCGAACCTTTTAACAACATATTTTGATTAAACATTTTTTTACTGCAAAGGGATTGCGGAAAGATGATTTCAACATATTTGAAGCATAGTTATAAGAATATTTTAAAGGTCTAAAATTAAAATTTCAAGAACATAGATATAAAATCGGTCCAGTCCGCGTATCATTTTTTTTAAAAATTAATACCTATATGGAGTATGTAGTTTGATTTTTGTTTGAATAAAAGTAGTATTTTCCAGTTCTCGTAGCACTCAACTCAACATTTATCGTAACTTTTTATTTGTTTATTTTACTATTTGTTTGTTGCCTTGATCACTTTTTCCAATTAACTCGCTTTCCTGCATGTAAGGTTGGAATCTGTGATAGAATTTGATGAACGGATATGACTAGTTGATTTATTGCTGTTTTTCTGAGACGCCGGGAGAGCTGTATTAAGGTCACCGTGCTTTTGAGTGTTGATAGTAAAAGCTGCATTGAATTGAAGGTCCTGATCACTTCTGTTTTGCCATTAGCAATCGAGTGTACATAGGCCGACGTTGTGTGTGATCTAGACTGAGTAGCGACAGCGTGAGGAGCTGGATAATGTCACAGTCTGAAGCAGCAAGTCAACTGCTTAATGTAGACTATCCATAAAAGTAGGTGTGTTTAAATCGAAGTGAGCATTTTTGTCAAGGTAGGCGTGTTAGCATCACGTCCGGGTCACCAATATAGAGGGAATCTAGTCAATATTTCTCATATATTAGTGAATTGGAATTGAATACTTGTAGTGGTAGCCAAGCTACTCAAGCAATGGAGGAAAATTAAAGCTTCGGAAGCTTTAAGCTTAGTGGAACAGTATAATAATTAAACATTTTTTACCATGACGTTATTGGTTCAAAAATTATTTCAGTATTCCACTTTTTTTAATGTGTATGAACTGTTCAAAATTTGTTAAAGTTTTACGAAAATAAGAAAATTTTAATTTTTGAACAGTTTTAAAAACGGTAAAACATATCTTGTGATAAAAACCTACGGTTAATTAAGTTTTAAAAATTGTTTGAAATGCTAAAATGTGACACACAATTCACTTTAGCAAAAAAAAATGTCCACATTTTTAATTGAAGTTAAAAAAAAAAATCTAATTTTTTCCCCATTAAATTTCAAAATATTAAAATAATCTAAAAAACCTACTTTCCACTTTATTAACAATACATTACCTTTATTGAAACTTTTAATAATAACTCCATCCTATAATGTTTATAATTATTTTTTATAATAAATTTTTATAATTATTAATATATAAGAATTATTTTTTTTAAAAAAACTACAATTAATTCAAATTTTGTTTCATTCTTTAAAGTTATTTAAAATTTGTTAAATATCCTTGTGATACATAATCATAAAGTATGTATCACATTTTATAATTTATAGGAAAAAAAAAGCGCGTTTGAATTTAAACCAACATAGCAAACAATGTTAAAATATCCCGTAAAATAATAAATATTTGTTCCAGTAATTGAGAATTGTCAAAGCATTTGCAAGAAAAGATTTAAGACATATTAAGAAATCGAAAATTAGATAAAAAATTCAGAGGAAAATGGCGCTTTACATTGCTACTAATAAATGCTTTCCCATTTTTAAGTTTCCGATTTCATTTTAACTTTACATCTACTGGGAAAAGGTTAAATAACTTGAATACCTCTGATAGTATAATTGTTTTTTTTCTCTCTTAGTATTGTTTTTAAGGAAGATTATTGAAAACAGTTATTGAAAGAACAATTATTGAAAAAGACTAGATGATTTTATTAAAGAACTAATAAAATGTTAAAACTTTATGCCCTTTTTATCAAATTGTTTTAAATTAATTTTTCATAACCATTCTTCCCTGTGAGCGAATATACGTTAAGAACAAAATTAACGCAAAACAAGCTATTGAAATTATAGTAATATATGTAAGTGTTTTTTCTTTGGAAAACGTTATAAATACACAACGTAAATAAACGAAGGAGGTGAGAAACAAAAACTGCTCCCTCTACATTATATTTTACTTATCAACAGTAAAATTTAAAATTATTATGCATTAATAATAAGTAAATCTATATAATTTCTACTTAATGGTTAAGTTGTTTTCTTATTCTCTTATATTTATTTGTAGGATAGATTTAAAAGCATACATATGGATTTTGAAATAAAGGAAATAGAATAATCGTGATTAATATGATGTTTTATGGAAAAGAAAAACATTCTAAGAGTTTATTTATGTAAAACATAAAACGACTGTAATTCCATAAAGTGATGAATTGGCTTACCTATGAAATACATAAGGTCCTTATTTTTTAAAAATATCTCTACAATCAACTGCGGAGCAATAAATCGCCACATATAACGATTCACATTTTCAAGATGGAATTTCTTCCATTGAAATAACACGGGAGAAGCGGGATTCCAAAATACTATCGTTTGATTCACCAGGCAGTCACGTGGTTTCATTACGAGGAAAAAAATTTATCGTCATGTGCACGCTCTATTATATTTAAACTCTATGGTTCAATGAAAAGTAATATATAATAATAAATTTTTTGTTTCCTGATCTAAATTAATTCTTTGCAAATTAATGGGAGAATTGAGCTTGAAAAATATCATGTATGATTTAATTTATTTAGCAGGTAGTTTGTAATAATTAGATAAACCATTTTAGCTATAGTTAATAACATTTAATTAATACATTTAATAATTATTGAGTATTATTGATATTTTTTATTACAGCTATGTTGGACATAAGTAAAAAAATGAGAAAAAAATCTGATTTAAATAAAAAAAATTCTGATTATTTTTATTTTTTTTAAAAAATCGTAATTTTTTCCAAGCATGGTAGTTTGAGTCGTATCTAACGAAACTATAAAATCATTATACAGGGTGTCCCGAAACAACCGCATAAACTCTTCACAGCTAGATTCCTCGTTGGGAGTACATAAAAACTGCCCAAAGAAGCGTTCCTGTACGATCCCTACTTAACGAGAAAAATACGAAAAACAAAGTATGACGTCACTGCCGGTGCAAGAAAAAGAAACACTTTATTGGACATATCCACGGCGTGCTCAAGCCTACCTCGACATGCACGGTGGACACTCAGAACATCTGCTTTAAATTGTGCATAATATACTGCTGTTGATATGTTCAATAAAGTGTTTTTTCTAGCACCGGCAGTGACGTCATGCTTTGTATTTTTCTCGTAAAGTATATATCGTATAGAAACGCTTCTTTGGGCAGTTTTTATGTACTCCCAACGAGGAATCCAGCTGTGCAGAATTTATGTGGTCCTTTCGGGACACCCTGTATTAAATTGAAATGCATGTAAAATAAACCATTCACAGAAGATAGAAAAATTTGTGGACAGAAAATGCAATCTAAAGACTTATCATGATAGCTGACCAATTCAGAAATAAGTAAAGATTAGTTAATGACATGTTGCCAGATACAAAGACTCCTTAGGGAGGGGATAGATAGAATTGAAACATTTGCTGTCTGAAGACTATTTTGAGGAACTCATTGATGTTGTTGTCGTACGCCGTTAAGGTGTGATAGTTCTTAATTTCTAAAGGTGCCGTCAATAGCCAAGAATTCTGTCACATCCATAGGTCTCACCTGTTTATAGGGCGGACTCATTCATGCATTCATCCACAGATCGTAATTTTGACCTGAACCAGAGAACGATCAATCTTCAACTCAGTACCCCCAGAGGTATAATTTATTACGGAAACATGGAGGACCTTGTGACCCGACCGATTTAATGTGCACCAGTTAACATTTACTACACGGGGAGTCTATGACTGGCTGAGTTCAAACTCACGTTCTCACGAACGTCCAGCGCTCTGCCAGCCAGGCTATTCTGGCCCCATGACTCATTGATGACTGATTGTTTTAATATGTAGAAACACTATTTTTTTAATAAAAAAAAAATTATGCATCAAATAAGGACGTGTGGACGGGGAGGGACGAATCAACACTGATAGCTTTTTAAATAACATATTAAGATAAGGGTTCATAATTTCAATCATATGATCCCTGATCGGAAAAATTCGATTACCTGCAAAATAACAATCTTGTTATGTCTAATTTATTAAGAAAAGAGATCTCTTGAATTAAAGGTTCCCTAAAGCGAAGGTTTCGTCTACCGACAACGAAAGGAGGGAAGTGTTTTAAACAACATATTAAGAGAAGGCTTCTTAATTTCTATCATATGATCCCTGATCTCAAAAATTTTATTTCCTGCAAAATAACATCTCTTGAATTAAAGGTTCCCTAAAACGAAGGTTTCATCTACCGCCAACGAAAGGAGGGAAGTATTTTAAACAACATATTAAGAGAAGGGCTCTTAATTTCTATCATATAATCCCTGATCTAAAAAATTCGATTATCTGCAAAAAACAATCTTGTTGTGTTTAATTTATTAAGAAAAGAGATCTCTTGACCTCCAAACTAGTTTGAACCCCGTTTAGAGACTCTTCAAGTATCAAAGCGATAGTATTTAACATCAAATGGATTCAATGTAATGCAGACGTGCTAGAAAACACTAGACTCATTAAGCCTAACGTCTAATATTAGAGCTAATATTAAAATATATTAAAGTATTCGATATAACATTTGATTATAAAAAATTATTTATATTTCTTTTGTTCTAACGAGACTTGTGAAAAGACGAGATCACGAGAATTGCTTAAATCGCCATAACGCAGGTCACTTTATTACTTCAAAAGATATTTATTATCTTTTATTTTCAATATCGTTAATAAAACAATTAGATTGCAAATAATCATAACTAGTAAAAACTTTTCCTTCTTAAAAGTCCTCTTTACTAAGTTTGTAAATTCTTTAATCTAAATTTGCGGTTACGTTTTCCTATATTCGCAGTTATTCTTAAAAATCATTTAACCGGATCATGAAATGAAGAATTTAAACGATTTTTATGTTTCTTTATTTGCATATTTTTCCTTAATTATAGTGTGATACCAGAATTTATCATTTTGACTATTATTTGTTTTAATTCAGAGATGGCGCTGCCATCGCATTGCTTTTGGTAGTTTTCTCCTTCCTAAAAGGAGTAATTAATATTCTAACCGGCAACACGAGCAAGGTTGTCCGGCTTAAGCTCATTTGTTTATGTTTTGTTTTCCTAATTTTTCAATAAATGTTATTAAGTTTAATCTTGGTATTTATTCAATAAGTCCATACTCACGAACCGCTGATACTACATATAGATTCTATAAAAATAAGGCCTATACTTTTGCCAAGAAGCTAATTCGGCATCTATACCAGATACTCTTTTGTTAATTTTGCGAAAAATTCTATTGCAAGAACATTTCTTTTAACAATTCCTCCAAGTAAATTGTTAATAACCAAAACTATTTTTTTTATCTCCGACAACTAATTATGTTTGAAAACGGTTGTTGGTATAAATCTGTTTTTAAAACCGTTATAATCTAGCAAAGATTATCAATTATTTTAAACATCTCTGAAAAGATTCATGAAAAAGCAATGTTTTGTCATCTCCGCATAAAATATTTCCTCAAGTATAGAGTATTCGTGTTCAAGGTATGATTTAAAAATTAGTTAAAAACATAATTTTAAAATAGATTTTTATTTCAAAACTGTTGTTAAACAATTTACCAGATTGAGTTTACGACTACCAAAGTTCACCTCCGTAGTCTCTTAATTTTGAACCCCATCCAAAGCAGTAGAATACTCCAGGATCAAGATTTGGGAGAAAATACTTAGTCCTAAGAAAATTCTAAACTACTTAAGTCAGTAATACTGCAATATCGACTGCAATAATAAACTATTTTAAAAATTTCATATTTTATTTTAATTTTATAACCGTCGTTTAATAGCTGACCCAATTTTGGGTTTACTACTATTAATGTGCAACTACGTAGCCTTGTAATTTTGAACCCAATCCAGAACACTTGAATACTCCAGGATCTAGTTTTGGGAGAAGTTTGCCTTCTTGGAGGATTTTTTGATGAAACTAACTTGCATTTGCGTTACATGGAGAGCAAAGCCACGTAAACCTCCCACGGTTATCCAGGTGACAAGGAGACTTATCCATAATACTTCTATTATACTAGAGGCCATTTTATGGCAACACTGTGGTCGGCGCTAGCCAGATGCGGAATTCATATAGACCAGCCATCGCTGGGATTCGAACTAGGGTTACTTTATTGGAAAGCGAGCGCTCTTAACCCTGAGACACAATTACTCTTTGATTATAAATTTTAATATTTAAAATATCAGTACTCTATTCTAATTTGGCTGCACGATTACGATATTTCCGTAGTCGTCATGTCTCGCGCAAATTGTTAACACCGAGCCGCCATCATCCCATTATTTAAAATTTTTTGCAATTTTATTAATTGCGCATTTATCTCAACCATTATTTTAAATAAGTGCCACTACTGAGTCTAATGACCGTTCCTTAACGTCACACTAGAGCTGCCCAATAGGCTATTGGCGACTTTCTGGATCTTGATGATGATCCTCTGCATAGGGGATGACACTTTGATAGTCCGAAGACCCAAGTCGAGCACTTTAAGGTTGAACAGTTCTTGTATGAACAGAAATTCTTGTTACGTTTAAAGAGAGTTTAAAGTTTTAGCTCTTGGAATTTTTAAATAACTATTTACAAATATGCGTAAATTTTTAGAAATTTACTGTAAGATTAAATAAATTCATCTAACCTGTAATTAGAAGTCTTTCCGAAGTTAAGTAATTTCCTTCATCAAGCGTTTGAAGATTCAACACAAATGGTGATTCATCTTTCGAACACATTGATGAACAAGATGCTTCCCTGATGATGATTCTTTGAGGATGATTCCATTACAATACGATTTAACACTCGCAAACATCGCTGGACATACGATTCGACACTCGAAAACCTAAAAATGCAATTTAATATTTTGGTAATCATGATTAGAAATCCAAAATTAACAATGCTGGTCTAATATTATACACTCGATATCTCAAACTCGAAGGGACGTTAAAAATAAATTTGAGATAGCGAGTTTTCGAGATAAGTTAAGAACTAAATATGTTCTAAAAGGTAGAAAAAAAATTCTGAAATATTGCTCTAAAAAGTCAAGAAATATAAGAATAACTACTATTAAATATGTATATAGCGATATATTATTGTAAGTCTAAATACAACAATGATAATTTTATTTTTAAAACAAAAGAATTAGTGTATAATAATTTTACATTGTGATTTTTCTGAAATAAATTAAATTCTATTTCTATAAAATTCGACATGAGATTGAGGAGAAACTGGTCGATATAGGAATTTAAATTAACATTACGTAGATATATAATGCTAAGGGAAAAAAAGATTTTTTTGACATAGTGTTTTCGAGAGATCGAAGTTAAAGATATCGAGAGTATACTTTACATAAAAATTTTAGCAACATTTCATCAATTCCTGTGTAGAATAATCTGTTTAACCTGCAACCTTGAAATATTAGCCATTTTCATTCGATGAACACTATCAAGTTTGACTTCATATGATCTCAATTTTGACACGCATTAGAGAATGAAAATATGAACTATATCATGGGTAGAACTTGTAAATGTCAAAAAAAATATTTAATTATGATCTTATGAAGACCTTTGCGCTGTGATCTTATCAATATTTGTTCAATATTTGATCTGTAGCTTATGTTGAACACAGAAGTCTCTTAATTTTGAATCAGACCTTGAAAAAAAGACACTCAACTTTGTTTCATGCTAATTAATTACACTTACCTATTCTGTTTAGAAGTAATTTGTCTCAGATTAAAAATATTTGCTAGGAAACAAAGCAATATTATGACCGCCGTTGAACAGCAGACCCAATTTAGGGTTATACTCCGTTGCCTTGTAATTTTGAACCCAATCCAGAAGACAAGGGGACTTCTGGATCAAGTATTGGGAGAAATTTATAATTTGGTTTCTTTTCCATTTGAAAATGAGTCATATTTTTCAGAAATTTAAATGAAAGCGTAATTATCTTCATTGACTATTTTTAGAAATATAATTTCGTACACGCGCAAAATAGATGTCGCTTAAACTGTCAGTTTAGAAATTATACTTTACTAAACTAACAAAAGTTTATTTACTTCCAAATCAGTCGGAGCAGACTAGTGAAAATGATGTTAAAAAGGTTCCAGGTTGGAGTTTGTAACAGTCGGTGAACAACTATTAAACAATGGGGAAACATTGAGGAAAACCTAACCAAAATTGCAATGGGAGTAAAATTTCCCCGTAAAACCTCTCGACGGAAAAGGTCCACCCCATTACCTATCTAGAAATGTTCCTACACTGCAAGTCAAGGAAGCAGTTTACGGAATGACCAGCCGTCGTTAAGTTTCGAACCATGGTGGCTTCATTGGGAAGTGTTCATAAATCCGAGCCATATGTGCCCAAAGTGGGAGTTGATTTTTCCAAATTTTTTTTAAAAATATATGGGGCATACTTTAAGATTTCTTTTGTTTTGTAACGAAAAACCAGTACAGAATTTAACTGTGCATAAATTACGTATTTTTAAAGCAGTTGTTAATTTAACAAGTTATTGATAAAGAGTAAACCAATTTTATACTGAATGTAACACTGCCAGGGGTCTGTCCAGACATTTCGTGAAAGGTCCGTTTTTGGTAAAATTGTGAAAGAATTACTCGTAATTTGTGAATATAAAATAAACGTTAAGTCACATTCGTTCAACCAGGGTCCAGGAAGGAAAAAAATTGGAATTATGCAAAAAGTGAAATTTATATTAAGGGGTCCAAATTCTTAATAAATTAAAATAATTCTTAAATAATTCTTTCTCCTGACTAAACTATTGAGGCCATTTTTCTGAAAGTGCAGCTACTCCTCACATTTTGAGGATCAGGAATAAAAATTAATAAAAAAGAGAGGTATATTAATTCTGAGAAAGCATGTTTCCGTAACTTAAAATATCATCTGCATTAAGTTATTAGCCTATTTTGAGTCACCTTTTTAAACCAAGTGCGTGAAAATAGGATTACTGGATCAAAAGTGATTTAGGGTGTTACATTTTGTTTTCGTGCACTCTATTTACCAAATTTAATAAGTTTGATGCTTTTAAATTTGTTATTAGTACTTATTTGTAATTTCTACAAAATTATTATCTGCAAACGCATGTGTTGTTTANAAGATATTTTATGAAGGGTCCGTTAACGGACCCAAATTTCTTCTAAACAGACCCCTGACTGCTTACCCTTAAAATGTTTTGGTTCAAGAAAATTGAGATTTTCAATTTTAAAATAATTTATATTGTTCTTTAAGTTTTCAACGAATTGGTATGATAATTTTTTTTTACTGTGAATAATTTGATTTAAGCTTTTAAAATATTTGCTCGCCATTGATCAGCAGGGATTTAAGGCGAGACTAGTGCAAAAACATTTTAGGCAAAATTTTTGTGAAAATATTTTAAATTTAGAATCCCTGCACTCCTAGCAGCTTCCTAAAAATATTTTCCTATTGCTTGTGCACTTATTTACAGAGTTATAGCAGTTTTGTACAAGGGGATAAGAGTGGATAGAATAGTTATTTGAAGTCTTTAAATGTGTTATCTCAAAAGCAGATTTTTTCGCATGCTCCATCACGTTAAACACGATGCCTCATGTTTTAAAATAATTGTCTACTATTTTTAATGAGTGTTTATGATTATAGCACACATGTTTTGAACTAAAAGAAAAAATAAGAATATAATTTTTTATGCATGGTTTTTGCTAAGGCAAGAGTTGAAATTTTTAAAAATTCGCATTTTTTTAAAACTACATTGATCTTTAATTCACTTATGCACTTGCATAGCACTTTTATGCACCTTCTTATAAGATAATAGTTTAAAATATAGTTTATGAACTTCTAAATAAAATCCCCAAAAGATTTTTGTTTTAGGCGATAGAAATTTCTTCACAGTGTTCAGCGTATATTAAAAATTCCGACTCGCCGGCGGCGTCAAGTTCCTTCGTTCGATGAAATATTTCAGTTCTACTCAATTTTATTTTTTTCTTCCGCTTGTACTTCGTTTTTCAAAAAATAAATTATCGCATCAAGACTGGATAGTTTCCGTTCGCTTTCTAAATTTTTTCTTTGGCGTTCAAATGAGCGTAACACATTTAATGGTAATGAGTTTTTAACAAGGGGATACAAAATTACACCACACATCTCAGATGTAACTCCTAGTGAGTTTAATGCTCTCAATTGAGTTGACAGTTTATTGCATAAACAACTTAAAGAATCATTCTTATTTTTATTCGCATTATTTAATACGAGTTTCAAGAGTTCTCTAACATAAAAATCTATCAATCTATCTAATATAAAAATCTTTCGGCCATACTTTTCAGTTAAACTTTCAACAGCTAAAGGATAATTTTCATCTATTACAGGAAAAGATTCCACAATTTTCCTAGCTTCCGATTTCAGTTTTGTCGACTGAATTAAATAGTGAAATTTATCAGCTTTCGTTAAATTAACATTTTCATGAATATTTCTAAATTGGTTCCAAAACGTTAACCAATCTTTCAAGTCTCCGCCGAATTTATATAATTCAACTTCGGGGAGCCGTTGACATAAAGCTTTCGGAGATTTATTGTTCGGTAATTCGCGGTTATTTTCGGACGTAACTATTTCATTTTCACACGAGTTCTTTTTCAAATTATCTAAGGAACGTTTAGCTTTTAATTGAATTCTCAAAGCTTTTTCTCTGTATTCTTCAACGGAATTATATTCAGTTTCAAATTCTTTTTCATCCTGCAAACTATCTAAATAACTATTATGAGTTATTTCCAAAATCTCTACCATTTGTTTAAATTAACAAAGATCCGTTTCGATTTCGTCATACTTCACGCTATCGCCAGTCAATAAATTTTCTAGTTTATTGTAGGCCTTAGTAAATGAAGCTCTTTGAGCGGTTCGATTTCTTTTTATTATTTCCGTTTTTACTATCTTAATATTAAATTCTTAGCTTCTAAAAACTATCGATTCTAAACACATATAAATTACCGTTACGGTATCAAATAAAAATATATATCTGTTTCAAATCTTCAAAAGTATTCAAATTGTCAAATATTTAATCTTCAAAATGGAAATTAATATTATCTTCGCCTACCTTTCTTCATTTCTTGTTCGTCTTGTTTCAATCAGGCCGCCCACCCGGGGGCGCCATAAATGTCGGATACAACAAGACGATTTAATGAAGATCTATCTACATATACAAAACATCTAACTATTAACATTTTTGTTCAGACAAGTTATTTCTACCGCTCATGTATATTCTATTTATCTCACTCTGATGCCACTCAAAATATAAAACTCTTACCGTAGATGGCGCTATATAAGTCTTAAATTCTGACAGTGCATTTTAAAATAACAAAAATGCTTTCTTTTTTTTAAAATTTGCTTATTTAATTTCATTATACATTGAAACGCAAACAAATTGTGATAAGACTGGTTGACTATCAACAATCTGGGTTTTCACCTAAAAATTATGAAAGTTTCTCTACCGCTGCAAACTGCAAATGCATTAGAATCATAGAACTTTAATCGAAGGTAAAAACTAAGTTTTTCTTTAAGCAAGTTCACCAAAAAGAATAACTTTCTCCGATCAATATAAATTTTGCTTCCTATATTATGCCTCTGATTATTAATTTCATAAATAATTAGAAGCACTGTTAATTTAAAGAAACAAATAGCTTAGATTTTTCATAAATTCAAATTACACTTAAAGTTAATTTCGAAAGTTTATATTCTATATTGGAGCAGATTATAGTATTTTAATTTTGTTCTAGAAATTATGAAAACATTAAAATTTCTCTAACGTTGCCGACTACAAATACATGAATATAAATTTGGCTTTTTAGTATGTTTCCGATAGTTAATTTCATAAATATGTAATTGAAAGCATTGTTAATTTATGGAGAAACAAATAGTTTCGAATTTTTTTATAATTCAAATTACAGCTATAACATTTCGAAAACTTCTTTTATACAGTATTTAATTTTTTTTTAAATCCAGAAAGCAATTGTTTGGTGTCAAAAATCATCCTATCTTTAAAATAACACCATGTGCGGCGAAACTCATTTGAACACTCAAAACTTCTGTGAAGACAGGTAACAGAAATTTAAAATCGTAAATTTTGTTAGCATTAAGTTTTAGCTTTATTTTCTTACTTAATAAAAGTATGGCTTATTTTGCGTTTAGTTAAAAACTTTGTCATTATTTACATGCCTACTGAGATTTCTAAATCCAACACTATTCGATACAACTAAACAGAAATAAGACATTCAATGCTGTAGACAAAGACTATGTCTTTATAATAATAGACATTTACAATGAATTTTTTTTTATTTAAACAAACTAGAGCAGTTTTAATACTTTAAGAATTTGATTTACTTTTGTTACAACTTCAGAGATGCAAACTTGCTCCGGACAGCAAATATACACTGGTTATCATAAATTAAGGAAAAATCACAAAAATAGCGATAACTCTTTCAAAAGTAAGCCAAACCGTGCAAAATTTGCATATGTTGTCCACTAAGAGTAGCTGAGTAAAATTGCAATATGCAAATTAGTGGCGCTGCACTCGGCTTACGTCATCTGCCTGGAGCATAAAAGTCCAAGTTTGAGAGAAAGCACACAAATTTTACTGTGATTGCGACATTGAAAATCTGAGATAGCCAATTCGTAATAATGACCTCTAGGCATCATTTGCCTGAAGAACTACGATGGAGAGC
>NC_092215.1:60057565-60073887 GCF_043381705.1 Parasteatoda tepidariorum | reverse complement strand
TTGATGAACCAACATAATCTTGATGGCAACCATCAATAATTCCATCACGAACCATCATATTTTTGATAGTAACCAACATAAGTAACCATCATCTCAATATATGAATAAGGACAGATTTATGATGGTCCAACATAAGAATAGCAATTTGTTTTGATGGTTTTCTATTGATGAACCAACATAATCTTGATGGCAACCATCAATAATTCCATCACGAACCATCATATTTTTGATAGTAACCAACATAAGTAACCATCATCTCAATATATGAATAAGGACAGATTTATGATGGTCCAACATAAGAATAGCAATTTGTTTTGATGGTTTTCTATTGATGAACCAACATAACCTTGATGGCAACCATCAATAATTCCATCACGAACCATCATATTTTTTATAGTAACCATCATCTCAATATATGAATAAGGACAGATTTATGATGGTCCAACATAGGAATTTGTTTTGATGGTTTGATCATGTTGAACCATCGCAAGTTTCCATCATAGAATCTTAAAGATCAAAAGTTGGAATGATCGACCAACATTTCAATGTAGGAATTCAGATCGATTTATGATGGTACAACCCCAAATTACTTTGATGGCATATTCCTGAGAACTAACCCGAATTCTCATTAAACCATTAGAACAATGAATAGTTGGAACCATCATAAACCATCACGGATCATTATGGATAGATGGTTCATGAAAATCAAACTTCCTTTAATGGTTAACCATCGTAGTATTAAAGTGGCATTTTCCATCATGAAATGATGGAAGTTTGTTGGTATATCAAAAGTCATGAACACGTAATGGAAAATGTTGAATGATGGCGACCATCAAATAATGTTGAACCATCATGAATCGCACTGAAACCATCAAAATGGGACCATCAAGAATTTTGTCGTGCGTGCGTGTGTGTGTGTGTCAACGAATTTTTTGGTCATTAAAGAGAGTTATTTAGCCAAAGATTCAGATAAGCAATCTAGATCCCTTCTCAGATAAATTTAGAGTTAAAAGCGTTACTGAAAGTCTACATTTCAATAAATTAAGCAGAATTTTAAAAATGTGTAATTCAGATAATTTATAAAGATCCCATTCGGCAGTAATTAATCTGAAAATTCCATGAATATCATAAACTCTAGATTTTGATGAAAAGGACGAAAATAAAAATGCTATTTAGAAGTAAGGGAAGCTTTTTCAACATTTCAGAGATCAACTGTGGGGGTGATTTCAAGTATCCTAGTTAATTAGTGTAGACAATATTTTAAGTTACGAACTCAGACAAGATAAAAAAGCGTATTTTTTTAAAAAATATTTTACTTTTGACGGATTTGGATGCCTAACCCCCCAAAATATAGGGTGCAGCCGCAATCTGGGAAATATCGTCCCAAAAATTTGTTCAGGAGAGCTGTTCGAAGTTTGAATCTCTGAAAGTAAATTTCACTAAATGCTTATTTTGAACATCTCGAGAAATTTTTAGGCAAATAAAAAATTTGCACGAAATAATTTCATTTACCCTAAGATCATTTTATGCAAAAAATAACTTTTAGTAATTATTATATTTTGTTTAATTTAATAATAGTAGAAATAATTTACGTAATAAGGTAGAATTAAATAATAAGGTTAAGTGATAGTTAAGTAATAAGGTATACAATTTTTTCACACCATTTAAAGGAATGCAGTTTTACATGACAAAATACGAAATTCGAGCGAAGTGGGTCGAATAGTTTTTGAGAATGCGAATTTTTAAAAAAAAAAAACGATTATTTTAAAATTTAATTTCGCAGAAACTAGTGGACCAATTTTGCTTAAATTTTGTATTTTGCCTTGTAAAATTACATTCGTTAAACTGACGACAAAAAAATTTTTATACCTTAAAAAACCGAAATTATTTCGGATTTTATTAATTAAATAAAGAATAAATATTTATTAAAGGCTATTTTTACCGAATTTTAAAAAATTTTATAATTGTGTGAAAAATTCTTTTCAATTTGTTTAAAAAGTTGGAGGGATGGCGAACAATATATGCATGCGAAATACACAAAAAGTAAACTTGACCTTAATCGAACTTTAGATCGCACTTCTGACCAAACTATTGGAACCCTATTTCCCAGATTGGATTTTATCCATGTCTGCTTATTTTACTTTCAGACGAAATGACCACCTTTAAAATATATTTTTAAAATCCGCACTAAAAAGGTAGTAAAAACTGTATATATTGAGGGGATATTAGTTAAATGAATTACTAATGAGGAAGACGAGATAATAAAAAAATTAACTGATTGATTGCCTAATGGAAGTTGGAGGTATTTTTATCATAACAGCTTCTCTGTTTTTTCAATCAGACAGTAGGGGAGAGTGGGGTTAATTGTAACATTTTTTACTTAACTATTTTTAACTAATAGAAAACCAATATATTATTAGTATTAATTGACAGACGAGTAAAGTAGACTATCCTCTACTAGAAAAAAAATAAATACCTTATTTTAAATGTTATTATATTAGTTATTAACAATTTTTGACAGTCGTGCACTTGTTACAATTGTCCCCACTTACGGGGTCAGTTGTAACAGTTCATAAATTCAACTAAAACATAGTTAATTATACATATTATCATAGCTGTGATATATTTTTTTATTGATCAAAATAGTAGTGGTATTTTAGGAGTAAAAATAATAATGAGCAGAGACCTAAAGGGTTAAACTTTTAACTTTAAGGGGTTAAAAATTTTAATTTATGATGTGAATGGTGACAAATAAAATAATGCACATGCAACATAATATAAATGATATAGGAAACTATTGGTGGTTCTTAAAGAGTTAAGTAATGGTTTGTAAACATAAGATTATTTATTTTTAGCTGTTACAATCGTCCCTTTACTTATTGTTACAATCGTCCCCTAGACGCTATTTCAGCTTCATCTGTTAAAAACAATGCTAGTTAATTAAGAAAACTAATCTCTCTTTTTTTTTAAATGTTAAATAAGGTGTCCACTTACATATTCGCTTAATAATTTTTATTTGTTTAAACAAAATTACTTTGTTACAATATAATATTCCTATACCAAAAAAAGTACTTACGTAGCGTGAAAATATCTTTCGCGATGTAACTCTTTCAAAAGTACATAAAAATGATTGCCAGCAGGGGTGTACATGTAGATGTATTAAATACACCTTATGCGCCACCTAGGAACCAAATCTAGAACCCGACACTCGAAATTTTTGCTCTGTTACAATCTCACCCTGTTACAATTGACCCCACTCTCCCCTATAGTTTTGATGTACTGAATCCCTCCCCTTTCTCTAAATTATTATTAAATTCAAATAAGTATAACCTTCATTATAAAATCACATAATAAAGCATAATTGAAAAGGATGCTAGTCAGGTGTATGGCATGATGGTTCAGCATCCGAATGGAACAGATGAAGAAGTTCATAGCGCCGAACCCTTCGTAAGAATACCGCATAACAAAGATTTTGTCATAACATTATCAGTAATGGCTCAGAGGATAGAGATTTTGCTTTACAATGAGTTGACCTAGGTTCGAATCCCAGAAATGTCTGGTCTATACGAATTCTGCATCCAACTTGCACCGACCCGAGTGCTGAAGCAAACAGTGGAAGACGAATCATGGGTCCCTTTGCCGTCCATTGCTTCATATGGCGTTAGCTGATATTTTAAATATTCTCCTGACTTTTTTGAAAACCATAAAAAGGCTGCAATGTGTGCCGGAAGACAGTGGACTCAGATAGAGCGTTCAACTTTCAATGAAGTGAACCAGGTTCGAATCCCAGCGATGGCAGATCGATGGGAATTCCGCACCCGGCTCGCACTGACAACTGTGTGGACGTAAAAATATACTCAGTGTTAGATCATAGGTTAGAGTCCCCTTGTCATCAGACTCATCGTGGAAGGTTTCTCGTGGTTTCCTACTACATTTAACGCGAATGTGGGTTAAGTTCTATAGAAAAGTCCCCCGGCAAAATTTTTCTCAATACTTGATTCGGGAGTACCCTTAGACCGTGAGGAACTAAAATCAATTAATTTAAAGCGTAATAATATTATATTAAATTTGGATTGGTTACACGTATAGTAACAGTATCACGAGCATAAGGGACATGCAAGAGAACTGAGAAATAATTGATTTTATTACTAGCTAATTAGTAAAAATATTAAGCTTTGGCATCAATATTTTAACTAAAGAGAAGAAAAAAAATTTAAAAAATGTCTTGTCCACTTTTAGTGATAAAAGTTTATAGACACCCCGATTTTTTTTAAAAAATTTTTTTCTCCTTTGCACTGCGGAATTTATTTAAAATTGGGTATCGAATTAATCCCAGCTCCCCATACATGGTCAGAAATAAACATCGAGAGTTTTTTTGAATAATCTCATTCGCTATGAAACAAGGATCATATCCATAAAACGCTGACAAATCGTGTAATTCTTATAATTTTCTGTATAATTGTATAGCACAAATTTTAATTTAATTTGTGCTTTGTATACTTCTGTAAAAAATATTGGTGGTCTTAAAATAAGTGTGCTCGTCTAGAAATATTTATTGGAAAATATTTATAGACAAATTCGTTTTTAAAAAATCTTATTTAGTCCAAACCACTCATACAGTTCATTATATAAGGATTATATAAGAGCCGTGGTGGCTCAGGGGATAGAGCCTTCCAATAAGGTCAACCATGTGATAGGTGTTCATTCCGCTACCGGCTTGCACCGATCACAGTGCTGACGTAAAAATGTCCTCAGTGGCAAACGGATTATGAGTGAGAATCCCCTTGCCGTCAGACTAACTGTGGAAGGGTTTTCGTGGTTTTCCTCTCAATGTAACACAAATGCGGGCTAGTTCTATCAGAAAGTCCTCCAAGAAGGCAACATTTTTTTTCAGTACTTGATCCAGGAGTTCCCTTATGGATTGGGTTCACAATTTCAAGACTACGGAGTTGAACATTAGTGTTCATAAACCCAAAATTGGGTCAACTGTCCAGCGAGTGTGTACTCCAGAGAAATGAAGCAGTTGATTCCTTGGCAAAAAAGGCAACCCAAGTCTCTCAAATAAGGGGTAAAACAATTCCTTTCGATATCAACAATCGGTTAAATAAAAAATCTATTAGAGAGAACTTTTGGCATAACATAAAAGTGGCAAATAAAGACAAGAAACGGACAAATATTCAGTTATGGCCGTGGGACAAATCCGTTGCTACTTTTCGCCTCGCTACTGGTCACGATTGCCCCACCAAGCATTTACATTGTATAAAAATTGTTTCAAGTTCTTTCTCTCAAATAACCGACATTCGTGAAAAAAATAAGACGACAAACCATTTCGTTCATTGTCCTGCATTGGACTCAGGGCAATTGTGAGAGATACATTGGAGACCTCGGAACAAGGTAAACGATTTATAGATTTACTGCAGTTTCAGTTATGTTACTGTTATCTCTGTTTCTTATTCTAAATTTACTGTTTGTTTCTGTGTCTACAGTTGTCTTTAAATATACCATTAGAAAAGAAAAAAAAAATTAAAAATAAATGAGACCAAAAGAGAATAAATGCCAACACTCTGTGAGTTTGTGAAAATTAAGCCAATAAACCAGTTTCAATGCGATAAAAAGCAAAACGAAACGAGAGACACACAAAAAACTTAATGTCAGACGTGAGTGCAACGATTGTTGAAAGCAAAGAAAATTATAATTTCAGAAAGGTACGTAAGTAGTATTTTATTTACGTTTTCACCAGACCTGCACAATGGCGAACGTCTGGGGAAGCATCCCTGAGGATGATCCGAAGATATTTGATCGCAATTTTGATCCTCTGCAGAGAGGATGGCTCCTCTGCTTTGGTAGCCCGACGACCTGTGAGCGAAGTCGAGCACTTTATGGAAGACCGATACCACGTACCCTCGATCTCTACGCAGACTGATCAAAGTGGTCACCTACCAGCTTACAGTGAGGATCGAGCTCGGTATTCTACTGGGAACCATGTCTTTACGATCAGTCCACAGCGGGACTTTGGACACATCCAAATTTTGCTGGTCAAAAAACAATCATTTAAACAAATATTCAAATTTTAAAAAATCCATTGAAAATTTCATGTCATAAAATGAAGGGTTTGAAATATCAAAATAATTAGATGAAAAGTTTTAAATAAATGAGTGAAAATATAACTGAGACAATTATCTTTCTGTTAATAATTGGTGGACAGTAAGTATTAATCATGCAGTATTTATTGATTAAGTAAATAAGTAGACCATGAGGGACCAAAATCAATTGACTTAAAGCATAATATTAAATTTCGAGTTGCTGCACATATAGTAACAGTATCAGGGATTTAAGGGACAAGAGGACTGAAAAAAATTAAGAAGAAATGATTGATTTCATTTCTAGCTAATTAGTAAAAATGTTAAGTTTAAACCATTTAATATAAATATTCAAACTGAAGAAAGAGAAAAAATGCTAAAAAAATTGCTTGGTAAATTTTCTAGTGCCAATAAAAGTTTAGACACCACGATTTTTTTATTTGTTTTGCACAGTGGAATTTGTTTAAAATTGGTATCGAATCAAATTATGGCGTCATATTAACCACACTGACCATAGACAGACCCAGAAATAATCATAGACAGTTTTTTTAAGTAATCTCATTTACTATCAAACTCTTATGTCCGGATCATATCCATAAGAAGTTGACAAATTGTGTAATTTTTATCATTTCTTGCAAAATTGTAATGTATACATTTTTATTTAATTTGTTCTTTGTATATTTTTGTAAAAAAAAAAATATATGGGCGGTCTTAAAATAGGTGTGTTTGTCTAGAAATATTTATAGAAAATTATTTTTTCAAAAAATCTTTAGTCCAAACCAAGTAATTAATGCTTACAAGGTTTATATGTTGCTATATTTCAGATAGTTTTTTGCATTTAAAATTAGTTTCAAACTAAAATTTGAGATTTCAATTTTCGAAACTTCTCAATTTTCTTGTATAAAAGCATTTTTTAAGATGGATTAAAAAGAAATCTATTAAGCTTAAATGCGATTTTTGATTTGTAATAAATTTGCCAGTCATTCTGATATGAATAAAATAAGGAAATTGGTGCTATAATAAGGTCAGCTTTTTCAGACCATTAAACATTTAAAAGACAGAGTCTATAACTCCCATATTTGTGCGTTTCTTTGTCTTAATCTGAAACGAGTCTATAACTTGAAATTTCATTTCTCTAGATGTCAAGATATTTAAAATGAAAGTTTTCATAAGAATGAACTATAATTATGTGTTTTTTTATACTTGAATTATGTTAACCTTTCTTCTATTTCGTTTATGTAGCAAAAGAAGTTTTTATTACTTTTCATTTAACTTGTTCTATTTTACCAAAAAAATAAACTTCAAGGAAACTAATTAGAAGACGAATAAAATAAACAAAGTAAGGCTTTTGTTTAATATTTTAATTAATTTGACGTGATTCTGTATACATTATTTATTACTTTTTTAACAAGTTTTTCTAAAAAAAAATTAATACTGAATGGCACAGAAGGGTAATATAATAAGTACTGCAAGATTCTTATTTCGTTTTTAAATGCTATTTTATATGATAGTTTAAATAACATTAATTTCAAATTTAAACATTTCACTTTTTAACAATTAGTTCTGATTTCTTAGCTTTTATATTTGCATAGTTTTAAAGTATAAATATTATTCTTAGCTTATAATCTTTTTGGCATATTTAAACTGAGAACAAACTAGCACACAGCCTGTTCGATTTTGCTCGCAGGTCACCGGATCAGGAGTGCCATCCCCTCTACCGAGGACCAAAATTGGGATGGCATGTCTTTGGATCATCCACAGAGATGCTTCCAAAACCGTCGCCAATAGCCCATTGTAGAACTGTAGCGCGAAGTAAATGAATTACAACTACAGCCCTTAATGCATTATCTTATTAAATGAACTCGATATTTTACGAGTCGTTAATTTGATAACAATTCAGTTTTTTCCCCACTATTGCATACAAATGTAAACATAAAATACATTAATAATAATTTTTTTAGTAAAATGTTCTTTGACAATATACATCAGCATACATGTTTTTTAAAGCTAATAAGCAAAGTTTTCATCAGCAGAAGGAATGGCTTACCCACTTTTAACCCCGAAAACCTGCTCGAAATAAAAACCTTCAGTGGTCTAAAGTGGTCCAAGAAGGTCGTTAACTAGACCTCTTGGTCTTTAAAGAGCTTGTTGTAAGATGGTTAGCCAGAGGGTTCAGAGGGCCACTGTTTAAAAATTAAAATAAAATGGAAAGAATAGAAATTCAACTATACTGATTACTTAGGGGTAAAAATATTTTATTGAATTTATTTAAATCTTGTCGAGTGAGGAGATATCAATTTTGAACTTAGTTTTGCCTCGTACAGCTAGAGATTTTTTTAAAGACATTTTAAATCTATTTTTTGCAGAAATGTAGGAGTTTAAAAAAGTAATGTTGAGACAAACTTTTAGGGGAGTTAAGACACATCATCAAGATTAAAATTGCACTGACCGCTTCCCTTACTAATTTTTTTGGGAAAAAATTGCAAAAATTAAAAAACACATTTATTTCATTAATAAATATAAGGAACTGAAACAAAACATAATACACGAGCTCTAAGTTGAAAATTTAATTTTTTATGTGCAATAAATATATAATTTACCATCAGTTAACGATCCCAAATAATCTGGGGAAAACAAAAAAAGTTAAATATTTGTCTTTGTATATGTTCGCATCCTAATAATCAGAAAAATCATCTGCTCACGAGCGCCATTTCTTTTTTACTTTTTTTTCCGATGTAAATTCAGCAACCATCGCATGAACAAAACAAGTCCCAGAAACAGCAAAACTCCTAAACAAAAATTGGCTAGCTTCCAATCACTGTAGATTATTTTTTTGCTTTTTTAAAAACGGCGATATGAGAGTATCTAAGATCTGTTAAAAAAAAAAAAAAAGAAAACTTCATACAGTAGAAAACAAAAAAAAAATTTCGTCATTGTTAATTTTAATTTAGTATTTTCTTTATTCTAGATAAATGTAGAACTCAATATTTTGAAAGACGGGAAACATTTTCGAGATTAGCTGTTATTACAAATGAAATTTCTTTCTCCTTTTTAATCAATTTTTAAACTTTTTCATCTTATTTAATTACTTTTTGTTATTGTCTAAGTTTACGTTAGAAACTGGTTGAAATTTCGATTGGGGATAAAAAATACCAATAAATTTTAGCTTACAAGTTAAAAAAAAAAAAAAACAATAGTTACTTGTTGTACCCGAGGTCTGCGCACCATTTGAAATTTGAGATTCCTAGCTAGGCGAAAAGTGATTGATTTTTTTGGTAATATTTTATATTTAGCAATAAAATTAAGGTAACATTTACTCGTGGCTTTTAGGTATTTTTAGCAAGACATTTATTAGATATTTTTACCATAACATTAACAGGTATGGCCAGTTTTTGGCACAAAGCTCCAATTGAGATTAGTATGCTCTAGCTAGTCGGAATGATGTGCATGTTTCGACTGCCGATTAATGTTGCTTTTCAGCAATCAGAATGATCAAAACTGTCATGCAGCAAGATGTTCCAGTTAAAATGTGAGTGTTCTAGCTCGTCAGAGAGATAGGTCGAAATTTTCAAAATTCCAGTCTTATACAAACGAAAGAAATTTATTAAAAACGTAGCTTATTTCATTAAATTTCAAGAGCTAAATAGTTGCTTAAAACTAAATAGTTGTCTATTTAGCGCATATTTTTCGAAGGTATCAACGGTTAATATCTGGATAGAATTATTGACAAGTATTTCTGTTGAGCATAAGCAGAAGATAGAATTTTTTAAGGAGCCTATCGGTTTTTCAAATCCTCAATTTCGAGTTTAGTTTCAAAACAAACTCAATATAGTTACATATGAAAACAATTTTTTTATAAAAAATTTCTCCCTGTTTAAATATTTGCAATTGCATTAGAAATTCTAGTAAAAAATAAATAAATGAACGCGAGTTTTTTTTTCTGTAAATATGTTAAGATATTGAAAATTTATGTGGATCAAAATTATAATTTTAATGATGTTCAAGATTCCAGCAAAAAAAAAAAAAAACTAAATCTCCAAATGAAGAGTCACATATTTTTAGTTTAATAAATCTCAAATTCATTAAAAATTGCTACGAAGGAAAAATATTAACACCCTAAGCAAAGCTACATCGAATAAAATTGAGAATTTACTTAGGGGAGAGTCGGGTAGCCCCGCTCACTTAAGGAGTATTGCTTATATTTCTGTATAATATTGAGTAATAATCAATATTTTTGTATGTTTCTATTGTTTGACCATATAATTAAATAATGCAAAAAGAATAAACCAAAAAAAATAGAATAGACAAAAATTATGTTTTTTGGCTGTTTTTTCAGGAGTAAATGAAAGTGACCAATGTATTGACAATAGATAAACCTCATTTATCATTTTTATCAAAAAATTATTTTATTTATTACATATTTATGTACTTTTAGTGAATTCTATCATTTAATAACAATCATTTAATAGCAACAATATTTGTTGTTAAAAATGCATATAACATTCAAATTTGAAGCAATAAAATAATAATCTTTGCAACCGTACATTTATCAACGAAATAAAATTGGGCGGTGAAACCTGACATTCATGTGAGCGGGGCGACCCGAAATTCAATTTTTTTGTAAATTTGTAATTACTCGAACAATTTTTCAAAAATAAACTTCTTTCTTCGTGCAAATTAAACCTAAGACTACATACTTTAATGCTGTATGTATAGAAAAAATTTTATAAGTATTAAAATGAAGTTTAAACGAAACATTCAACCAATTTTTCTTAACTTCATGAATACCGTATTCAACATATTTTCAAAACTATTGTTTACCATGTTAACAGCTGCATAAATATTTGAAACTTTGAAAATAATCTCTTTTTAATATAACAATTAATGTCCGATGGCACATTGACTTGAGAAAATATTCTATACATATGAAATTGACGTTGGGCGGGGGTACCCGCTGGGCGGAGCTACCCGACTCTCCCCTATATACTACATTTTGAAAAGCATAATTAGTTTTCAAAATGCCTCATTTTTGAAATTTTGTGTATTAATTTTCATAAAATACATTTATTCTATAAATTTTTGGAAAACTATAGAAAAAAAAAAGTTTTTTTTTTAAATACACAATATCTAAAAGATTGGATATACCTAATTCCGTGCTATCATGTACTCAAGAAATTTGTCGCTATTAGACAGAATATATTTTAACATTTTAAGCGAACAAAACTCATAATGAGTGAAATTTAGATAATGAAAGAAATAAAACTAATCCGAATGAAAAACAACAAATGAAAGATTACTTATACTCGAACTTGAGAAAATAATAAAATTGCTCTCTCAAATTCGAATTCAAATCGACTTATTTGCCACTACAAGGGGAAAAAAAGGGAAATATTTAAACTTATCTTTTCATTAAAAAAAAAGATCGCCAAATCCAGCATTTAAAACTGCTGCTTGATTTATGTAGGAAAAAAAAAGGCTAAAAATATTTATTTCAGTTTTATTGTTACAGCATCTCGTATTTGATTGCTGCTTTTGAATAAATCAATTTTTTTTAATGCTACTTGAGATTTTTTAAATAAATCTGATATGCTTTCGTAACACTGGTTTCAAATCTGCAATCGATTTATATCTCCAAGCAACAGTTTTTTTAAAATGTTGTCGTAAAAATGTTGCAAGAAACATGTAGGAGAGATAGGGCACACGATCAGAATTAAATACACATAGAACCCGTCACTGGAGAGTCGTCATACGCCGACAGGAGCACTTCCTTATTATGAACCGTTTCTTTGCTTGCATCTTAACCGGTCAAAATAGGGAAGAACACTAGCTGCGCACGACGACATTTCCGGCAAACGTTTCTAAACTTGTACATTTCGACAAAAATTAACTAAAAATGACATTTTAAAAAAATTTGAAGAGCAAAACTAATTTGATTCGAAAACCCCACACCAGAACTAGGCAAGATTAAGTATTTTTATAGTTGCGACAGACAACTTGTTCCCCAGTGTAATGAATAAAACTACCTGTTAATGAATAATGAATAAAAATGTAATTGTTTGAATCAAGCGCAAAATATTTAAGTTAGAATGTCATCAAACATAATGTGAATTTAGAGTATTTATGCATAAGCGCGAATGTAAACTTCAATTTTTTTGACACTAAATAAGTTTTATTTAGATAAAAAAAAATAACTCCGTGATTTTTCAAAAAAAAATTTACAAATATTTTTATTGCATCGTCGTAAATCGTTTTCATTACTCAAGCTCTAATGAATATGACACATTATAATCGAGAACTGGTATAAAAAAAAAATTTCTGAATAAAATTCACTTCCAAAAAGATACTTAGCAAAGTATAAACAAAGCTACACATTTCAACAACACTTAATAAATATACAACCCTCTAACAAATATTTCCCAGGTGATAATTTGAAATTGTGCCAAAATTAAACCCGGTTTGAAATATAGACAGTTTAGAAAAATAAGCGATTTCTTTAACGCATGATTAAACATATTTAAGACGATTAATTATCGAAAACATATTAGTCGGTAATAATAAGTTAACACTACACTGCTATATAAGTTAACACTACTACTACGTATATGAAAATTGTATATACTCAAAATAAGTAAATGTACAGGTATATCCTAATTACTTAATTAAAATACAAAAAATAATTCATCAAAGCCACGATATATGATAAAAACGTTACAAAACAGAAAACAAAAAATGGAAGATTACTTACAGTGAAATGGAAGATTTAAAAACTTGATTCTTACAGATCTGCAATCTTTTCTCTTGCAGATCTAACATCTTCAATTAAACAGACCGATACTTCAATTATACAGTATTCATACTTCAATTATACAGTATTCATACTTCAATTATACAGATTCTTACAGATCTAACATCTTTACTCCTAAAAAAGCTTCAAAAATATCTGGAAAATAAAAACTTTTTCTCTTCAGAATACGGCTTATCAAAGACATATAAGAAAGAAGGAAAATACAAATTAAGCTCTTTGTGGGATTTTGATTCGCTGAGAGTTAGTGACGCAAGATATCAGTGGGCAATTAGAAAATGAGACCAACTCCTTTCTCTTTGTTTAAAATCGTAGTAGCGAGGAAGAGAATTAAAATGTTCATTTTTAAATTCGAACTTTTATAAATCTCGCCAACCTAATTTTAAACGGAAGACATCTTACATCCTTAAAACAAAATATTCTTTTAAAATTGCATTTCAACTTCTGAAAAATTTACAAACTGTAGTTAAGAACTTTTTACTCAACATGTATTTAGCCAAAGTTCTTTTTTTTAATAATGAAAGAGTATAATTATTATTTAAATGCTTAACTATTAGTTTTTTCCTTCTATGAAATAGTTTACAACTTAAAAGTAGACGAATGTTTTATGTGCACAAAAAGTAATATTTATTGAACCCGATGTCTTAACAAATTTTATTTGGAAACCTTTCTTACCTCACACGCTAGAATTTAATGGGGGGGGGAGCTACAAATACTTGAATTTACATTAATGATGAGGAAATTAAAAATTTTATTTTATACCCGTCGTTGAACATCGAACCGAATTTTCAGTTTACGACTACCAATGTCCAACTCCGTATCCTACTAATTTTGAACCGAATCCAGAAGACAAGGGAACTCTTGGATCAAGTATTGAGAGAAATTTGCCTTCGTGGAGGACTTCTCGATGGAACAAACCCGCACTAGCCTTACATGGAGAGGAAAACCACGAAACACTCCAACGATTATAGCCGGATAGCAAGGGGACTCATCCCTAATATTTAACCTTAAACGTAACATTTAATATTTAAACATACACGTAATGGGTTTTTATTCAGGAAATTGTTTATAAACTTCTTATTTGTATTTATTTTTAACGTATTGCATTACGATGTTAAACAATTCATACACGAAAGTAAACAACTGCAAACAGGTTTCAGTCGCTTGAAGACAATGAAGTTGTATAGAATCGATTAATAATTATGATTTTTACACAGACTCTTATAATGCGTCTAGTAATTTGGCCAGGGATTATCAAACAATAAAAGACACTATTCCGAGAGAGTTAGCATATTTGCTAAATTTAAAATGAAATGAAAAAAATATTCTTTTTTTAAATTGGTAACGGAAGCGATAGTCTTGTCTCTGACAATCTTAAAATGTTAAAATAAGTAGAAAATTTTATGACTATTTAAATTACTCGTTCAACAGCCAACCGAATTTTCAGTTTACGGTTATCAACGTTCAACTCCGTATCCTTGTAATTTTGTACCCAATCTAGATGACAAGGGAGCACCTGGATCAAGTAGTGAGAGAAATTTACCTTTTTGATGGGACTAATCCACATTTGCGTTATACCTGGAGGAAAACCACGAAAACCTCCCTCGGCTGACCTGTCAGCAAGGGGACTCTAACCCATGATCCGTCTACCACTGGGGATATTTTACGTCAGGATTGTTATCTGTGCGAGCCAGGTGCTGAATTTGAATCAATCACCCATTGCCAGGATTCGAACCCAGTTCAACTCATTGGGAGGCGAGCGCTCTATCCCCTGAGCCAACACGGCTCACTATGAGCTATGCGAAATATCTTCGTATCATATTGTAAATAAGTAAAAGCACGATTTATTGATTTATTGAAATTACATACATTTGCTGACTTGTGTGCTCAATATACAGGCTTATAAGTCATTGTCAAGTAGAAAATACAGATAGAACAATTCAGAGAAAGACATCACAAAGAATACATCCAGGGTTACGGCGGGATTCGAACCCGCTACCTCCACGCCTAACAGAGCGTTTGGACCGGCGATACCGCTCGGCCAGGGAGGCCCCTAAAAGCACGAAGAATGGGCCGCAGAGAGGGCAAAAATATTGTGACACGTGCCCTCTGACGAAACATCATGCGAAGAGGGAATGATTCCAGTTCTTCGCGAGAATGTTTTATTGCTTCTCAATCGCGAGAAAATCAACGCAAGAACAAATCCAGTGTTCTTCTTTAGAAAATGTTCAGCAGGCTTTATAAGAAATTTTATATTTTAATTGAGATTAACTCTTCATAAAAATAAAATTCTTAATGAGCCTGTAAGTCAATTAGTGTTACCGCGTAAAAGAATTGAAAAATGAGTCTGTATTCGGAGGTCATTTCGATGCACAGCATCCAAGGCTTCGTGGCAGTACTTCGATAAAATTTGTTTCAAAATTTGGGAGTTTTAATTTGGGGGTTTTTATGTGCTGGTAAATTGAATTAATAGTTGAAATTTTGAAATACACTAAAAATACCAACAAAAAAATAAATAATGGTGGCTGAAATATAGTGAGCAAAAATAAAAATAAAAATTATAATACCTTTAAATAATTAAATATAGCAATGAAAATATAATAATTTTCGTAATTTTATATTAAAAATGTAAAACAAATTATATTTCCGAAGTAATATTACAAAATAACGCGAATTAGTTACAGAATAGTGCGACAACATGAAAAAAAAAACATAATTTTTGCTTTTCGGTATATTTGGTCCACCTTTGCAATATGGGCTAAGGGGGGCAGGTTTTTTCGAAAGAAGGAACAGCAAAGAAGACAACAAAAAAAGTTTAGCTAATTACCTCGTGGAACTTTTTGGAGATAAGTTTCGAAAGTGATTCAAACATTGTAAAATGTCAAATGATAAGATATAAACTATAAGTTTGTACAGAGTATCAACTAATCCAACACATTGAAAAATTGTACTATAGTTTCAGACTAATTACTCAGATAAAAATGTAACAGTAAGGTGAAATTTCTATACATATTTCTGAAATAAAAATTTAAAAGTTACATTAAAAAAAAAAAAATTTTAACATATTTTTCATAACATTGTACTCTTGTCGATCCAAAAAGTAAATTATAATGTTTGGAATGATTATGAGTACTTAATTTGGGCTATATTAAAACTGCCTACATATATTTTAGTTAAAAATTTAATTTTGACTTTGGGCCAAAGATCATGGTCTTCTGCCCCACAGAGCGGTGCTAAGAAAATTAAAGGAAGAATTAAGGATGGCTAAAAATTTCAGGCAATATTTCGAAAATCGTAATAACGTACGAGGGTTGTTGAAAAGAAAAAAAATTAGTGATAGGGCTCCAATTACACTAATTCTTCGACCAATGCCTCAAGGGATAGAGCGTTCGCCTTCCAATAAAGTGACCCACAATCGTAATAAAGGAAATTTTTATACA
>NC_092215.1:60029000-60057065 GCF_043381705.1 Parasteatoda tepidariorum | reverse complement strand
TTTGGTTTCACCAAAAAACAATTATTTTACTTTCTTTTTTTAATCTGCAAAATAAAGCTCAAAAGTCCATTCCAAATAAGTCTGCTGTTGCTCTTGAGCATTTTATTAAATATAATGTTACATCGTAAACTTTTCAATTTTCTTAAAATTAAATTATTTTCATCCTAAATGAAATTTTCTTGAATATTTTTATAAAATTTTAAAATAATTATTTTAGTGACTCTTTTAATGTATTCCTTGTTAATAAATTCTATTTTCAACAACAATGCAACTAACTGAATCTTGATTTTAAGCTTTTAAAAAAATTTCATATAATTGAAATTTTTTTTACAAACATGTTTCCTTGAACACATTCACATGTTTTTCAAAAAGTTTAGAATAATGCCCAACAGAAAAAGTTGAGTATTTTAAATGTAACAACCGTAACTAATGTTTTTTTTTTTTGCAGACTAATGACTTCTGCAAGATTACTTAACAAAAAAAAATAATAAGCCCGGGGCACCTTTCAACACTGTTGAAATGTGTCCCCTAAGCTGTGTTGAAATCTGCCCCTGGTACAGACATTTTGGTTTAAGTATTATCAACCACTTTAGAAAAAGGCTTTTGACTAATAAATAATACAGTTGGAAGCAGAAATTAATAAACTAGCAGATGAATAAATATCACTTACCTTATTAAACGATTACTGGTAGATAAACAGTTTTTTAATCAAAACTGTCGTTTTACTTTTGGAATGTTAAAACATGTTCCACAAAGTAACACAACTGTGGTAAAAAGAAAGTGCTTAAAACTAAATGTCAACAGTTATGCATAGTTAAAGCTTATTGTCTGGCATATTGGCTAATCCATAAAGCAATATTAGAAGGCAGAAATTCTAGTTGTTGTAAGGTGCCCTATGTTGAAATGTACCCCCTCTCCCCTGTATATATATATATATATATACAACAAAACAAATAAATACAAGAAAACACGACGAAAGTTAAGAAAAACAATAAGTTTCATGTATTGCGCATAAGCTGCAAGTAAACAGAACTCATTAGATAAGGTCAAAATGAAGATNTCCTCAACACATATATATTTTTAATACGAATTCACTTTAAACAGCAAATAATGTTTTTAAAGATAAATACAGTTTTTTTAAAAAATAACAATATTAAAAATTAAATCTTCCTTAAAAATAAAAAAGCAATATTATTGAAAATAAAATTTTTTTCAAACTATAAATAAAGTTATTTAAAATAAGAATTCCCTTTAAAAGGAATACGTATGTTTTTTAGAACAAGAAATTCCTATAAAAATGCTTTTTAAATAAAACTAACATTTGTTTTTCTAAAATAAATATTGCTTCTAATAATAAATTTTGCAGAAAAATGTGCATAAACTTTTTGATTGTTGAAAATATAATTCAGCTAGTTCTTCTTGCTGTTTCAAACATCCTAAATGCATGATCTCGTAACGTCTCTTTTCTAAAAACCTTCCACAATTCTAAGTTGAGTGGTTTATAACTAAAAATTTGAAGAAAAGATTGCAAGCGGACCTTAAAATATGAGGTTGCTCTTTCGCACTATATATTTTGTTCTGTATATTTCATTGGCAATAAACCCTTGGTGATAAATCACGTCAAGCTAGTGTTGTTTTTATTGGTTCTTTTTCCACTTGCCACACGGGCAAGCCTGCTTGGTGAAACCGAACAAATGTAAGGCAGAGTGTGCGTTTCTTGTTTTTCAGTGGCTCCATCCTATGGCTACGTCTCCAGCCACACACACGTCACAGCCCGTTTTATAGGGCGGACCCATTAACACATCCATTCATTCATCCACAGATCGTAATTTTGACCTGAATCAGAGAACGATTGATCTCCAATCCAGTACCCCAGAGGTATTGATTTGTTATGGGAATATGGAGGACTTTGCGAGTCGACAGATTTAACGTGCATCAGTCACCATTTACTACACGGGAAATCTTCGGCCGGCGGGGTTCGAACCCACGAACTCTCGTACATGGGCCCAGCGCCCTACCGACCAGGCTATCCCGGCCTCGCCAAGCTAGTTTACTGGCTAAGCACTAAGGAATCAAAGAGGCTTTGAGTTGAGGCGGGGGCAGATGAAAACCTGACCAAAGGATAAACAACTGCGGCAGCCATTTTTTAGTGTTCCAAAGCAGTTAAAAATCCCTAACTTTATCCTCAACACGTCCTTTCCCTTCATGTGCTTCCTCTTTTGCAAAAGAACAAGATTATTTTCCTATCTTTTGACTACCACACCTGCTCGACCTCACCCTTTTTTTCATTTTGACAGTTCGGGAGAAAGAGCTGTTGGGTCGAATGTTGGTGGAACCATGAGGAAAAGCTGATTTTGTTCAAAAGAAAATGGGAACTGGAAGAAGGTGGACAAAATGGAAGAAATCGAATAAAGTAGTCAAAGTTAAAAATAAATTTGTCTAGATATGTTATAAGAATAGTTTTTTTCTGTAGTTTCTTTAATGTTGTACAAGAAAGCTAAAAATGTTCACATTTTAAAAATATTGTTGTTTTTGTAGTTAATTAAATATTGAACACAATTTAAAAAATTATATGAAATCTATTACAATTATTGTTTAACTATATTACGTAGCTAAAATTTTTACTTTATAAGTAAAACTTTCAATAAAATTATTTTTATGTTCATTAATAAATCTTCCATAAATCCAACTTACAGTTTTATAACTGCGAAATTGTATTAAATAAAAAAAAAGTATGCCCCCCCCCCGTCAAGAATTGTTATGGCGACTTGCTCACCTTAGCATCCCCTCGGTTACGGATAACGCATATAATATGAAAAGGATGAGAGAAGGATTGCAAGAAATAAGATCTAATTTCTTATTGGTGTTCTATTTATTCTTTAAACCTACGTGAATGGGACATAGCGCCTAAAAGTTGAATAATTCCAGTTGTAATGTAGTTGTTATTAAACATTTCTGAGAAATTATGTCTTTCCGGGTGCTTAGTTAAGGTAATGCGATGTAACTATTCTCTTTACAAAATAAAAAAAAAATGACTTTATTACTAAATTGTTAATTAGCATCTGTTTCAATGATATCAGTTCTGTAATATAATTGTAGCGCCATCTACGGTAAGAGCTTTATGTTTTTATATTTTGAGTGGCGTCAGTCTGAATTGTAAATAGAAGAGAGATGAGCGGTAGAAATAACATGTCTGAAAGAAAATGTTAATAGCTAGATGTTTTGTATATACATGTAAATAGTTCTTTATTAAATCGTCTACCAAATGAAACTTCTTGATCTTCTACTTCCTTCAGTCCTCTCATATTTATTTCCGTCGGTTCTTGTATCCGACATTTATGGCGCCCCCGGTTTGGGCGGCCTGATTGAAACAAGACGAACAAGAAATTAAGAAAGGTAGGCGAAGATTTATTAATTTCCATTTTGAAGATTAAATATTTGACAATTTGAATACTTTTGAAGATTTGAAATAGATATATATTTTTATTTGAATATTTGATACCATAACGGTAATTTATATGTGCTTAGAATCGATAGTTTTACAAGCTAAGAATTTGATATTAAGATAGTAAAAATGGAAATAATAAAAAGAAATAAAACCGCTCAAAGAGCTTCATTTACTAAGGCCTACAATAAACTAGAAAATTTATTAACTGGCGATAGCGTCAAGTATGACGAAATCGAAACTGATCTTTGTTTATTTAGGGGCCGTTCAAAAAGTACGTACACAAAAATTGATAAATTTTAAACCCCTCCCCCCCCTTCGTACATTACCGTACATAAGGTCTTACTCCCCCCCTTAGAGTACGTACATTTTATTAGTCTACCCCCCTTTTTCATAAAAATCAAAATAATTATGTTTTAAATAAAATTAAATATTTACTTAAGGAGTGTGTAGGATAAAGTCAAATTTAAATTTGGTGTATGTTTATGAAGTACGTACTTTGTATAATATCTCCCCCCCTCCCCATCGTACAAAACCGTACATAATAGCAAATCCCCTCCCCCCCTTCGGGATGTACGTACTTTTTGAACGGCCCCTTAAACAAAAAGTAGACATTTTGGAAATAACTCATAATAGTTATTTAGATAGTTTGCAAGATGAAAAAGAATTCGAAACTGAATATAATTCCGTTGAAGAATACAGAGAAAAAGCTTTGAGAATTCAATTAAAAGCTAAACGTTCCTTAGATAATTTGAAAAAGAACTCGTGTGAAAACGAAATTAATACTTCCGAAAATAACCGCGATTACCGAACAATAAATCTCCGAAGGCTTTATGTCAACGGCTCCCCGAAGTTGAATTATATAAATTCGGCGGAGACTTGAAAGATTGGTTAACGTTTTGGAACCAATTTAAAAATATTCATGAAAATGTTAATTTAACGAAAGCTGGAAAATTTCACTATTTAATTCAGTCGACAAAACTGAAATCGGAAGCTAGGGAAATTGTGGAATCTTTTCCTGTAACAGATGAAAATTATCCTTTAGCTGTTGAAAGTTTAACCGAAAGGTATGGCCGAAAAGATCTATTGATAGATTTTTATGTTAGGGAACTCCTGAAACTCGTATTAAATAATGCGAATAAAAATAAGAATGATTCTTTAAGTTGTTTATACAATAAACTGTCAACTCAATTAAAAGCATTAAACTCACTAGGAGTTACATCCGAGATGTGTGGTGTAATTTTATATCCCCTTGTTGAAAGTTCAATACCATTAAATGTGTTACGCTCATTTGAACGCCAAAGAAAAAATTTAGAAAGCGAACAAAAACTATCCAGTCTTGATGCGATAATTTATTTTTTGAAAAACGAAGTACAAGCGGAAGAAAAAATAAAATTGAGTAGAACTGAAATATTTCATCCCCCCTTTGAACGAAGGAACTTGACACCGCCGGCGAGTCTGAATTTGATCGGAAATCGCCTGCGACTGAATTAATTAGTAATAATTCAAACGATGATATTCTTTGTTTATATTTTGTTTTAAGAACCACGAGACTAGTTTTTCCAAGAAAGCGTTTTATATGCCTTTAGAAGAAAAACAGTCTGTTATTAAAAGGAAGGGTTTATGTAAAATTTGTTTATTGAAAGGGCATCTGGCTTTTTCTTGTAAGTCAAGTATTAAATGTCCCATTTGCTCAAGAAAACATATAAAATTTATGTGTCCTGACTTAGAAAAAAATCGATCGGATGAAATAAAACGAAATAATAATGAAAGCAAAGAAAAGGAGACTGGCACCTTACATTCGCGCGTGCATGCAACTAAAGAAGTATTTTTACAGACTCTTGTAGTAATTATTAAGGGAAATAAAGCGCAGCGTAAGGCTAGAATTATTTTAGATACGGGTTCTCAAAAGTCTTATATTATGAAATCTACTGCGGAAGAGTTAGGTTCCGACCTCATTATTTGGGGGTAAGAAAACAGAAATTCAACGGCACAATTGTTATAAAATATATCTCGATAGCCTTCATGGTAAATATAGCTGTAATTTAGATGCATTGGATCAGGAAATAATTTGTAATAATATTTCTAGCATTAGACAAGGGCCGTGGATTTAAAACTGATTGTGGGAATTCAGGTCCTATTGAAGTTCTTTTAGGGGCTGATGTTGTTGGTAAACTATTTACGGGTAAACAAGAACAATTAAAATCTGGATTAGTTGCCTTGGACACTAAATTAAGATGGACATTAATAGGGAAGGTTCCTCAGTTTGAAAACCATGATAGTTTAAATATGACAATTGTAAATATGCTTTCTCAAGAATTACCTGTTTCATCTTTATGGGATTTAGAATTACTTGGTATTAGAGACCCTGTTGAACAAAACACTGGAGAAGATACACAAAAGGCAGTTATGATTCATTTTCGAGACACAGTTTATCAAAATTCAGATGGAAGATACGAAGTAAGCTTACCATGGAAAAAGGATCATGTTTTATTACCGAATAACTATGAGCTGTCTCTAAAAAGATTAGAATCTACTTACAGGAAATTAGAAAAAACGGGATATAAAAAGAAATACCAGCAAGTTTTTGATGAATGGATAGAAGAAGGGATTGAGAAAGTTCCACAAGAAGAATTGTCAATTAAAGATACGCATTACCTCCCACATTGCCCAATTATTAAGGAAAAGCCAATGACAACTTCTTTGAAAATCAGACCCGTCTTTGACGCTTCAGCCAAGAATCCGAACTTCCCATCACTAAATGATTGTTTAGAGACTGGAATAAATTTTATTGAGACAATACCAGGAAGCCAGAACCCGGCCGATCTTCTCTCGAGAGGATGTGGAGCTAAACAACTTCTGAAGTCCAAGTGGTGGCTAGGGCCTGCCTGGCTGAAAAACTCAAAAGATGATTGGCCGGTGACAGAAGCTAATGTTAATGAAGAAGAAATTAAAAAGGAAAAACGAAAGACTGTTGTTTCGGCTATCAATGTAGACTCGGAATCCATTGCAACTACTTTAGCATCCAGAATTTCGAAGTTTTCTAAGATAATCAGAGTTATAGCATGGGTGTTACGTTTCCACCCGAAAGCTAAAGATTTAAGAAAAATGTTGATTTAACGCAAGAATAAATAACGAATACCCAAAAGACTTCTGCGGTCAATGCAAAAGAATGTTTTTACAACAAGGAATGCAAAAATTCTTTGAAAAACTTTCAAGTGTTACCCCTGAATTCATTGCGCCTTTGATTCTTCCGTCAAAGCATCTTGTTATCACCCGACTTATTGAACAAGAACACCTGTTGAATAAACATGCAGGAACGTCCATTCTTCTAACAATCCTGAGAGAGAGATTTTGGATTATAAAAGGTAGAAGAACTGTTCGCTCCGTTATTAGAGGATGTGTCACCTACAAGAGACAAAAGGTTAAAAATCTTGAAGTACCATTTCCACCTCTGCCTCCTGATCGAACTAGATTATCGGCTGTATTCGAAGTGTCCGGTGTCGATCTGGCCGGACCTTTGATGACCAAGACTAATCGTCCTTTTCTCCTGTGCTGTATATAGAACTGTTCACTTAGAGCTGATACCTTCTCTTAGCACAAACGCTTTTGTTCAAGCATTACGACGTTCTATTGCCAGACGAGGTAGAATATCTACACCATACTCAGACAATGGTACCAATTTCACTGGCCTCAACGCCTCCTTGAAGCGCCTTGATTGGAACAAAATCATGAAAGAATTTGAAGTTTCCCAAATCCAATGGAAATTTAATCCACCCTCCGCCCCATGGTGGGGAGGATTCTGGGAAAGATTAATTGGAATTCTCAAAGATCTCTTAAGAAAAAACTTGGGACGGTCATCTCTGACTCATGAAGAACTCTCAACTCTTGTTTGTGAATGAGAGTCGATCATGAACAATAGACCTTTGACTTATGTGTCTGAAGAACCAGATTTGAGAGCTTTAACACCTTCTTCATTCCTTCTAGACCTCCCTACTAACGACGTAGCAGACTTAGACAAAATTGACAAAACTAATTTAGACAAGAGATACAGATATGTCCAAAGATTAAGAGAAAGACTAAAAGAAAGATTTAGGACCGAATATTTAGGTTTCTTGCGTTCATCTGTTTCTAAGAGACTTGACCAAATAAACATTGGAGACATCGTCTTGATTAGCAGAGAAGACAGAAAACGAATTTTCTGGCCGTTAGGAAAAATTATTGAGCTCTTCCCTGGAAGTGATGGACGAGTCAGACTAGTTAAACTGAAAACGAGTAAGGGAACTCTATTAAGACCAATTCAAAGACTCTATCCGTTAGAGATCACCGATAATGCCAGAAATATTGACTGTGAGACTTTAACTTGATTTTATGTTTTGGACATGTAACTTTTTTACATATTTAACCAAATACGTCTTTGAAAAAACATTACTATATGTTAGATTATTATCTCTTTATTAACTTAAATTTTTTGAATTAATATTTCTTGTAACATTTATTGATAATTGTTTGTTTAAGATATTTTTAGTATTTTTCAGTAGAATGTTTAGATTTTTGTTGATTTTGCATCGCAAACTCAAGTGGGGAGAATGTAGCGCCATCTACGGTAAGAGCTTTATGTTTTTATATTTTGAGTGGCATCAGTCTCAATTGTAAATAGAACGGAGATGAGCAGTAGAAATAACTTGTCTGAACAAAAATGTTAATAGTTAGATGTTTTGTATATATATGTAAATAGTTCTTTATTAAAAAGTCTACCAAATGAAACTTCTTGATCTTCTACTTCCTTCAGTCCTCTCATATTTATTTCCGTCGGTTCTTGTATCCGACAATAATCTTAGACAATGATGGATATTTTATTTTAAGTACATCTATAACTTGTTTACACCTACACCAAACGTTTCACTGTTCTATTTCTCTACGTTAGAAGCATGAATATGAATGATTTGTATCACAATGAGTTTCCTTTAAAAAATATTTTAATAGGTTCACATTAACATAAAAGGAGTTTCTCTTTTTTCCCCATGAGAATAAGAAGATTTTATTTTATAATTATCTTCTGAAGATTCTGACTTTTTGTCAATAGTTTTTTTTCTTCTGATTTTTTACGTTACATTCACAATGGCTTCTACCACTTCTCTTTCCAAACCAATTTATTTTTAGACGATAAGAAACGATTCGGTGCCAGTGAGATGCAGCCACATCACAGGGAGGTAGCTCCCACCTTGGAAGCCTAAAGCTATACGCATTTTATCCAGGGTTGGCACGGTCTTTACCATGTGAGGTTTTTATCGGTATTTACCAATTTTTTTCTCCCATATTCAGAGAAATTTCATATTTTTTCTGCTATTTTTGAAAGCATCAGCATTTATTAGGGCAGTATTAAAATAAGAATTTGGAACATTGTTAAAATAGTGTCCTACAAAACATTACAGAACAATATATGATTATTTTAAGAGCCAATGTTTTTAAAATTTTTGCTTGGGTCAAAAATTTCTATATATTCCTAATAAAAAATATTTTGTCCTGATTTGTCCTTTTTTTCTTGATTTTCTTTTCTTTTTTTGCTTATCGAGCATTATTATGACTCCTATAATACTCAATATAATAAGAACGGCATATTATGAGATCCTGTGCAAAATGCTAATATTAAATGTACAAAAACTGTATGTTCGTGACAAGTTAAAAATTACTATTTATTTCTGGTATTAATATAGAAAAGTGAAATCACACATTTTGCTTTGTTCTTACAATCTTAACTCAAAATATTTTTTGGCAAACATATGTATTGTCTTGATTAATAAAAGAAAAATACCTCTGCTGTTTTTGGAAATTCTGCTAATCACTTCAAAAGAATGTACCTTTACTTTTGTTAATCACAATCTATCTCGCTGCATATTTTTCATCGCAGATCTAACTATTGAGATCAACATTCAGTATTATCAGTTGTCAAAAGCCATTGCACTTTATTTCATTTTTTCCTTGCATCTCGCAAAAACTTATGTTTCTGTAATTTGTCGTTAGTTATTTACTTGTTTAAGTTTTAATGCTAGTTGAAATGTTGTGTGTGAAAGAGAATACAATACTAAGAAAAAACAATAACACTTAGCATTAAATATGCGTAATTGCTTATACGACTTGTTATTTATTTCTTTCATCATCAAATCTTTAATTATATTTGTGGCAATAGATTTAATCCTTAAAAATTAGTAATAAATAATGTCTACACTAAATGAGAACTAATCTTCAGATCTAACATAAAGAAAGGTTAAATATTTTTTTGTTAATCTTTTCTGCAAATTTATTCTTAAATATGCAGATGTTGAAACGATATGAAGTTAAATTATTTAAAGTATTAATTCCTATAAAGATAAAAAAAAAAGTTGAAGTTTGATGACCAAAAAATAATGTGAGACTTTCAGTCCTCTAAATGTTAAAATATGATTGGAACTAATTATTTTTTTTTAATTGAATAAGGTTATTCTGAAAAAAAAAATTTTGTTAATTTTTGGAATAAAATTTTAGTTATCAGGTTTGATAAAGTTAAGAAAAAAATGTTTCCTTAAGCAGACTATAAATTATAACTTTTCAGATAAGTGTTTAGTTTTGTAAATTTATAACTAAGTAAAATTTTCTTATTGCTCCATTTTTTTTAAAGAATATTCTATCTTAAAATTATCTTGATTTTATCAAGTTTTTTTAATTTTTTATTTTGTATTTCTTCCTGCTTTTCCATTTGAATCACTTCGAGGCCTGGATATATTTTTGCCATATGCCATATTTTTTTTAATGCTTATCATTTATTGATTTAAAAATTAACCTAATATTTGGCCAAAGTAAAACATTTGTGTATTTATATATTGTCAGTGGTCTGGTCTTCTGACCTGAAAATAGCACTTTTATCTTAATTTCTAATGTACGCATCATTAATCTTCATTTTTGTTGTTCTTCTGATATTTGAAAATTTATTACATGAAAAATTATGTTTTATGCTTTTAATTCATTTGAACAAGTTAAATGTTGATCTTAAAAATGTACAATTCACTCAATCTTAATGGCTCGAGGGGGTGACCTCAAATATGTTAATTAATAAATGCGGATGATATTTTAAGTTACGAAATCAGACACAAAACGAACTTTCTCTGAATAAACATGCCTTTTTTGACAGATTCGGATTTATGACCCTCAAAATAGGGGTAACCGTATTCTGGGAAACATGATCCTACTTTGGGTCAGGAGAACGCTCCAAAGTTTGGACCCCTTAATGTTAATTTTACTTTTTGCGTATTTCCCTATATAAAGAACTTCTTAAGCGAATTGAAAAATTTTTGCAGACAATTAAAAAGTTTGTTCATCCAAAGATAATTCTATGCAAAAAATGATTTTTATCAAATATTTGTTAGATTTTATTATTTTATTTAATATTGGTCGAAAAAATGTTGAATTGTCAGGTATGCAAATTTTTATATCATATTAAAGAATTTAATTTTACAAGGCAAAATACAAAATTTGAGCCAAATCGGTCGAATAGTTCCTGAGAAATTAAACTTTAAATATCTGACTTATTTGAAATTCAATTTCTCAGGAACAATCGATTCATCCAATCGGTTTTGCTCATATTTAATATTTTGCCATGCAAAATTGTATTCTTTAAAATGATGCAAAAGGTTATATGCCTTAAATTCGAAATTTTTTCAACCATTAATAAATAAAATTAATAAGAAATAATAAATATTTACTAAAAGTTATTTTTTGCCTGGAATTATCCTTGGATAAACGAATTGAATAATTGTCTGCAAAATTTTTTAAATTTCCTTAAAAAGTTTTCTAGATATAGCGAAATACGCAAAAAATAAAATTAACATTAAGGGATCCAATATTCGGAGCGCTCTCCTGACCGAACTATGGGCTCAATACACATTTCACAGAATGTGGCTACCCCCTATGTTTTGGGGATCAGAAATCCGAATTCGTTGAAAAAAAGGTATGTTTATTCAGAGAAAGTAAATTTTGTGTCTGTTTTCATAACTTAATATAGCGTCTGCACTTATTAATTAACATATTTGAGGCCACCCCCTCGAATCATAAGGATTGAGTCCAAGAACGTGAAGATATTAGATAAAAAATTATTCAGGAAAATTTTTTTTTTTTTGCCCACTATACTTACAAATTGAAATAAGTAAAAAATATTTCCTAATCTAATTATCTAATTTTATAAAATTAAATGACTAAAGATTGGTAAGAACGTCCTTATTTTAACATATCCCTATCACTACCGTATATTTTTTAATGTTCCAATTATTCTTTTGTAAAAAAAAGATAGAAAAAAATTATTATTTAATTATTTTTTATAAAATTCCATAATTCTGCTTATTTTAGCTTTACGGTTATTCAGTTATTTTCTGTGTACAGATACAGCTGTAATAAAGTTCTGATATGCAATGATATAATAGAATAATGTAATTTATAAATAGGATTTTAATTTTTAATTAATTGTTATTGTTTGAAAATCTAAAAGATATATCAGTTTTCTAAGTTTTTAATATTAAGAAGATTTGTCTCACCTGGTTATGTGAATAATTAGTTTTACAATTACAATTTAGGTGATAACTTACATCATATCTCTTCAATGGTTTGTTACTTTATGATATACATATAAACTACCCTACGAAAATGGAAGAGACACTTTGATTTTTTAAATTTCTCTTGAAATAGTTGAAGAATTATTTTATAATTTCAGAGATGTTTAGTTCATGTGATTTTTAACACTTAACTACAAGATTTAAAGCTTTCAGTAAGACATACAATATATTACGAAAGAAAGCAAATATTTTTGAACATCCTATGTCAGAAAATCCAGCAATAAGCTTGTAACTTGTATTGATTACTTTAGTTGTTATTTTTAATAGCAGCAGAAAATTCCGTAAACCTATAGTAAATATTAATAGAAATATGAACATTTTTATAAAAACTAATTTTTTAGTCGTGCATATTTTTGCTATAACTTTCTAAATATTCAATGGAATGAAACAATATTTTTGGAGCAATTTAAAACTAATTAAAAAATTATATATTTAAAATTTTTAAAAAAATATTTAAAAACTGCCAAAATATAAGGTATTACTTTTAATTTAAGGCATTTCTTTTGAACAGTATTTGGCAACTAATGAAAAAAGTTTGATTTAATTATTTAAAAAGTTTCACTCAATTTTCTAAGTAGTTCTTGTACCTTTTAAAAGAAAGCTCAAAGCGAGCAAGGGTTTTCCTGAAATTTCATTTTGTACTATTAAGCAGAATTTATTAAAAATGAGATAGGCACTGTAGGGGATCATCCCCCATAAAAATATGTTGTTTTTTTCGTATGCTTTCTTTCCGCTTATATCACATTTTGGTTTTCGGACGATTATTGTAGGTTATCTGTTATTAAAGTTTGCCTTATACAAAACAAAATTTGTAGATTGTTCTGAGCTTTCTTTTAAAAAGTATTAAAATTACTTAGAAAATTGCTTGAAACTTTTTAAATTTTTAAGATATTCAAATCAAACTTTTTTCATTAGTTGCTAAATTTGATTCACTACTATAATACTTATAATATGAGTCACTAAGTTATGAAAAAAAAATGTTAATTTTTTTTTCTGCTCATGCTCAGTATAAAAAAGCTACCCTAAATACTTTTAATTTCAAATTGCTCCAAAAATTTGTTTAATTCCATGGAATATTTATAAAATTACAGCAACAAAAAAAAAAAGAAAGAAGAAGAAAAAAAACCACAAGGCAAAAAAAAGTTATTTTTTTTTATAAATACACTACCGGTCAAAAGTTTGCGAAAATTTTGAAATCTACAAAGAAAAGGTCTAAATTCAAATGTTCACAGAACTGCGAAAAATCATTCAAATGGAGTGAAAATTTGATATGTTCTAAAGTGAACCCTCTACAGTTAGTTACATATGATCAAATTGCAATACTTCGTTTTTTGCGAACTGAATCCAGCTTTTCATCATGGGTTGTTTCTATGGTGAAAAAAGTTGATAAGTTTGAACACTTGCCAAACTTGCAAAAAAAATTTTTTATACTTTCTGTTGATAGAAAATAGTTATTTGAACCGTTCCATGTAAGCCCTCAAAATTTCAGATCGATTTGATTCTTTTTGACGAAGTTATAGAATTTTGAAAAATATGTGTACTTTTTTCGATTTCTGAGCATTCCACATATGCGGTCTTTTGGTCCATACGTCTTCTACCAAAGAAAATTTTAATATTAATGTTTTCTATATTTTCAAATAATTAATGATTATTATAAAACAAATACTCTTATTCTTTATTGTAATTATTATTGTTATATTTATTGCTCATGTGTATTAGTCTTGTTGTGATATTTTTACTTTACATTAAATTAAAATAAAAAGTTATAACAATAATTACATAAATAATTCTAAAAAATAATATCAGTAGTATAAAAAATTCGCATTTTTACTAAACTATTTTATTTACAACAGGTCAAATATATAACATATTCTTATTCGTATTTTGTAATTAAATAAATTAACATTTAAATCTTAGATTCCTCGAACCATCCACCTTTTACTTTTATTATTGCCTTACATATGCGTGGCATTCGTTCTAACAAACCATTAATCACTTTAAGTGATATAGAGTTCCATTCCTGTTGTAAAATGTCCCATAACTGATTTCTATTCGAAATATCAGAGCATCGTTTGCAAGAACAAACAAATTTTCGATGAAATGTGACATCTATGAGACATTGTTTTAATCATATTCATAATAAATTCTTTTTAATAACAATAATTACAATAATGAATAAGAATATTTGTTTTATAACCAATATTAATTATTTGAAAATATAGAAAACGTTAAAATTAAAAAGTTCTTTGGTAGAAGATGTATGGACCAAAAGACCGCATATGTGGAGTGCTCAAAAATCGAGAATAGTACACATGTTTTTCAAAATTCTATAACTTCGTCAAAAAAAATCAAATCGATCTGAAATTTTGAGGACTCACATAGAACGGTTCAAATATCTATTTTCTATCAGCAGAAAGTGCAAAAAATTTTTTTTGCAAGTTTGGCAAGCGTTCTAACTTAACAACTTTTTTCACCATAGAAACAACCCATGATGAAAAGCTGGATTCAGTTCGCAAAAAACGAAGTATTGCAATTTGATCATATGTATCTAACTGTAGAAGGTTCACTTTAGAACATATCAAATTTTTATGCATTTTGAATGATTTTTCGTAGTTCTATGAACATTTGAATTTAGACCTTTTTTTTGTAGATTTCAAAATTTTCGCAAACTTTTGACCGGTAGTGTATATTCATATCTCCATTAATATTTACTCAAGGTTTACGAAATTTTATGCAGTTATAAAAATAACAACTAAAGTAATCAATACAAGTTGCAAGCTTATTGCTTGATTTTCTAGAATAGAAGGGTTCAAAAATACTTATTTTCTTTAGTTATTTATTGTCGATTTCCCAAACTTCTGAAAGATTGAAATCTTATTGCTAAGTATGAACAATTGATGAACTAAACATTCTCTAAAGTTATAAATTAATCCTTTAAGTGTTTCTTGGGAAATATTAAAAAAATGTCAAAAACTGAAAGTGTCTCTTCCATTATTGTAGGGTCGTGTATATTATATTAGAATTTTTAATATTTGCTATAATATAGAATAATATCTATTCCAATCAGTTATAAATAATAAATCATTATATCTGTAAATAAATAAGCACGGATTTATAATATTTACCAGGTTTTTACCTAACCTCAACCTAACCTTAGTTTCATCACGGAAACTGGAGGCTTTTGAGGCTATGTGACTAGTAAAAGTTTCAAACAAGAACGTTTTAAAACAAAATGGAAAACAGAGTAAAGATTTTTTCGCATTAACGATACTATCTCAATGATTCAAGAGGAACACTTTAAATCGAGCTGCGGGAGTGATAGATAAATTATGAAAACATACAGTTGTGGCGTCATCAAAGACTCATCACATAGAACGTCACACAGAACGTCATCTTAATTAAAATGCAACGCGGCTGGAAGAAGCCGATCTCTCAAGATGCAAATCAGCTTTCCCGGACGGCGCGCTTATAGTTATAAAAAGTTCTGGTATCTTCTAAACACTTCCAAACACTAAACAGTAAAAGCTCAATATAACGAGTATGGCATATAACGAGAAATTCACAACTACGAAAAATGTTCCCTCCTTACTCTTAATATAAAAGATACAGAAATTTTATGTTTATAATGAGCTAAAGATTAGTCTCTCGTTATTACCAAAGAGATATTTGTTTAGGGAAATACATTCTTCTGCTTTTTAAAGTTAGCAATATTTTTCGAAAAAGGTTTAAATGGAATGTTATTTATTTCTGATATCATGCAGAAAAATGAACATCGTTGCCTTCTTAGAATTTTAACTCAATATTTTTTTAAAGTATAATTTATTTTATCTTCTTCTTAAGTGAAGAATAATTTGATGTTATATTTAAAATTCCTGTGTGCTCTTTTGTCCTTTTTATTGACCGCATATCTATCATATCTGAATTTTCTAAAAAGAAACTTACAGAAGATGCCATCGTAAGTTTAGCTGATTATTTAAAATGAGAATATGACTTTCAGCATTCTAATTTGTCTGAAAGATTAATAGAACAATATGCACAACCAGATGATTGGGAAATTATTTCTCAATATCAGAAGCTTAATGAATCTTTTATAGAAAAACATTCTTCTAATAGTAGTTTGTGAAAAAACATGTTGACATGAAATCTTATTTATTTTATTGAGAGACTTTTAGATAAAGTTACTTTGTGAAATATCAATGTTTTAAAAACTATATTTTAGAAGGTTTATTAAAATGTTCACTATCATATCAATAATCGCTTCTAGATATCAAAAATTAGCAATGCCTATGATAAGAAAATTTCAAGATGAAGTCAATTGAGATTATATTATGAAATATCCAGACGTGGATCAAAATTTTGTATCAGAATTTGTTAAATAGACTTCTGTCTTTTAATAAAAAACTAAGAACAATTTTTTATTTTGCAAATGCCACACACTATTGCGCACAATAGCAACTTTGTCATTAGTGCACGTGCTCTCCAGTTTTTTTCCATTGTAGAGTTAAAATTCAGTAGTGCATGGCACACGTCAGCAGTTATGAGAAGACCGGAGTCAAAAAGAGAACAATCAGGTGAGACCTCAGACAGTCATGTCCAGCTAAAAGTCTAAAATCAGCGTCAGTTGTTTTTCTAGGATCATTAGAACATACTTGGGGTTTTCATTAAGGATTGTCCAGCTCTTATCCTTAGATGTCTCTGCTTTTTTTTAAATTTCTAGCTCTGCTTAAATGTTCAATTGGTTAAGAGTCTCAATGAATGAAACGTTAAAATAACAATATAAGATTGAATTTCATTTAAAAAAGAAAAGATAATTTTGATACTTCTTGCAGAGATTTGTCTTAATACACAAGTGCCTTTCTAATAACCACTAAACTGTCGTGCCATTAAAAAACCAATGTAAGCGAAAAAATTCGAAATTGAAATTTTTATATTTTTGGCATCTTTGTATGAATAGCAAAAATAGCATGTAGCAAAAAAAAAAAAAAAAATTTCTTCACAAATCCTTTTTTAGCTGTTTTCTGAAATTCCAATTGAAAAGACAACTTAAAGTAACTATCTGTTCAAGGTGACTTTTTTGAGCAGTAGAAAAGCGGACTGACGACGACTTTTGTATTTCAAGTAACTAACCGATGGGATCCTTCCCATAGCCGGGAACATTTTTTTTTTAAAATCTGTCGCTTTATTCCTTTACCACCTTGCGCTAATTGAGCACATGCTGATTTAAAAATTTTAGATTTTACTCAGAAATATAATTTTTTTAAATAAATCACGGATTAAATAATTTCATACTATCAGAGAATTTCGAAAACTTCGTTATGATCGCAAAGTATCGTTTTTGAAATCCAGCGAAAAACGTACTATTTTTTAATATAAATGTTACAAATATGTTTATTAATAATAACCGGCTATTATTAATAATAAACAAGTTTTTTGGTAAATGTCTTGCAACTATGCACATTAATCACACTAAGTGGGTATTATTAATAATTGCCTTTAAAGTTTGGTAGGTGTAATTAATTAGGCATAATTAATTGAAATTTCAACTCAAACGTAATTTTTATATGTGCAGTGATAATGAATCTGTCTTGTAGAGTTTAAAAAAAAAGGAATGCGTGAAAGGCGGATTTTTACCTAAGTTTAAATTTAAAATAAGAGCTTTAAGAATTCAATCGTATCATTATTTCTATGGATTGATTCTTTTAATAATTTTTGAAATCTTGAGTTCATAAATTTCAATATCATTAAAAAAGATGAATGAAAATACTGTCAAACCCCGCTATGGTGAGCACGGTTTATAGTGAACTTCCGGATATAGTGAACGAAATGTTCGGTCTCGTTCCTTGCCACACGTATAATGTTATTTTTTGTGGATATAGTGAACTAAAAAAATGAAAAAGTTGGATATTATGAACTTTTTCTGTCTTCGACTGATTTTTTATCTTAATTTTTTTTTAATAATTTCGAAATGTCTACTTCAAAATAAATACTTATACTGATTTTTAAAACCATCTAATGAGAGTGGAATGTAGATATAAGCATTTTCTCTTGTTTGCTTCTTTTATCACACTTTTCCATCCCTAAACAAAGGCCTACCCAGGCAGATGTATGGACAAATTTTTCCCTGCATCAGCTAAAGATTGCAATTTTTTTTTGTACACAAGACGAAGAGTAATAAAAAATAAAAGCAAGTTAACACATTTTTTGTTACTACGTATAATTTTTCAGTCATTTTTGTATTTCATTTTATTGGTCATTTATTTAAGTAATGTATAATAAAAAGGAGTTCGGAACCATTAGTTAAAATTGTTTGCTGATCGGATATAGTGAACCCCGGTTATAGTGAACAGAAATTTCGGTCCCTTGAAGGTTCACTATAACGAGATTTGACTGTGTTAGCATATGGAAAACGGCTATTATTAACAATCAGAATAGTCAAAGTTACCATTGCCCGGTTTACCCTACACTGATGTTTTGTAAGGTTAAGTGCCACTACCCGTTATATCTCTGCACAGGTGTTTTTCTTCTTCTTTTTTTAAGTTAAGGGCCACTTCCCGGTATAGTTTGATGCGGCATATCCTACACAAATGCTTTTTTTACGGTTAAGTGTTTTAAAAAGTAAATACAATCGAAAAGAAATAAAACCGTCTAGCACAAGTATTCATATAACTTATGAGCATCATGCACAAAGTGCAGATGTCCGTCTAAATAATCGAAAATAAACAAGATCTAAATAAACAATCCAATCTAAATAAACAAGCATCTAAAATAAACAAGAAAATGACATTGTTTAGCTGGTTGCACAGGAAATTACCATGAGTATTAGGAAATGTTGAAGGAAATTACCATACGCCAAATGCGTTAAAAATTACTGTACTAACCAAATTTCATATGTAATTATTAATAATAGCCAGTGTTGGCTCCTCTCTCGGCTTTGGCTTCGTTTATCTTTTAATTTGGCGAAAAAGAAGAGCTCTTGTTGTTTTTTGTTTTGATATAGTCGGACGTTTTCAAATGGCGTCATTCATCGTTTCGTTAATAAATTGTTAAATAGTTATTGTTTGTTGTTAATCATTCGTAAATACAGTCCGCATATCGATCCCTCAACATGTTCCTGTCTATCCGGAGTTCAAACCTGATATAATTCGAAAATATTAATTTTGATCAACTTTCGTTTTCGTTTCGTCATAACTTCGTCTTGGTACTCGTATTTTCGATTTATAAAAATGACTGATACTTCAAACACTGAGGAACAATATGAAAAGAGCTTGCCGGCCAGGTGGCCGAGCTGTTAGCGCGCCTGACTGCGAAGCCATTGGCTGCGGGTTCGAATCCCGCCCTGGGCATGGATGTTTCTCTCTCTCTTTGTGCTGTCCTCTGTTGTGTGTGATGTGTGAATGTGGCCCACCCTATAAACGGGTTTGTGGCAGTGTGGCGTGGGCAACGTTGCTCGCTTCCGTGACTTTGGTTCACAGGTGCCCACTGGGTAACGCTAAATGAGTAACAATTCCGGCATCTTCATAGGCAAAGATTCAAATTCAGTGCATGCCATTAATCAAAAAAAAAAGAAGAAGAAAAAGAAAGGAGCTTAAAACAATTGAATTGTCGTCGTGGCAGCTCTAAAAGCAAAATTACTAGGTTGGAAAGCTTCATTTCTACAAACGGAAATGAGGCTGATTGTCTCGAACTGCAATCTCGTATCGATAGCATAGGATTAATTCTTCAAGAAATTGAAGTTTTAAGACTGGATTATTATTCAATTTTGAAGGATGAAGAATTAGAAGCTTATCAATCCCATTTTGATGAAATGGAAGAACAGATAGAATCTTGCAAGGTAAGCTTACAAAGACTTTTTCATTCAAGAAGTTCTAATATTTCTCATTTGCATAACAATGAACAATTAAGTACTAGTAAAATAAATGTTAAATTGCCAGATATTTGCTTGCCTTGTTTTGATGGAAAAATCGAAAATTGGAATAACTTTAAGCTTCAATTTGATAGTTTGATAACTGAAAATCAGTCTTTAAATAGCATGCAGAAATTGTTTTATTTGCATTCAGCTTTAAAAGCTGATGCTAAATATATTGAAACGCCAGAAGATACTTTTGAATCCTTGATGAAAATCCTAAAAGAAAGATTTGAAAATACTCGTTTAATTGTAAACAATTATATCTCAAACATTTTGAAAAAATTTCTGTAGAATCTTATAAAGAATTGAGACATTTAACTGATACTTTATATAAGTTTAAGAGGTTAAAAATTAATGAAATTGGAAACTAATGATCTTGTTGAACAATTAATAATTAACATAACTGTTCAAAAATTGGATAAGGAAAGTCGCAAACAGTATGAAATGAGTTTAACTTCTACTGAACTTCCAAAATTTAAAACATTTATGGAATTTATTCAAAAAAGATGTCAAACATTAGAAAATCTTCAGGGAAACTTTTTGTGAATAAAGCTAAGAATATTCAACATCAAAACAAAGCACGCAACTTTGTTGTGAAATCGAATTGCAATAAATGCTATTTGTGTTCAAAGGACCATTTAATTTACAACTGTCCCTCTTTTTTAAAAATGTCACCAATACTCAGATTCGATGTTGTTAAGAAAAATAATCTGTGCATTAATTGTTTAAATGCATCACATAAACTGAATTCCTGTCCATCGAAATTTACATGCAAATTCTGTCAAGCTTAGCATAATTCCTTATTGCATCGCAAGGAAAATAATTTTCGCCAAACGGAGATTCATTCGGAATCTCTAATAGAGCAAGATTCACAGGCGTCAGTCTGTAGTCCGAGTTCTCAGGCCATAAATAATGTTTCGAATGATAATTTAATATCTCGTGTGTTCGCTACTACAAACACTTGTAGAAATAAAAACATAATTCTCGCAACGGTTCTAGCTTGGATTTGGAAACCTGTGAGCAACTGTTTTGTTCAAGGACGTTTATTGTTGGATAGTGGAAGTATGGTAAATATTATGACTTCGGATTTCGCAAACAAAATCAAATTGAAAAAAGAAAGAATAAATATTCCAATAAGTGGGTTAGGAGGAAATGAAACAAATGTTAAATATAAATTGAATGCTCTTGTTTCTAATAAAGATTCATCGTTTTCGCTTCGCACTGAATTTTTAGTAATCAATAAAATTACGGATTTAATTCCTTCTAACACTTTGAATTTAGAGAACATTATTGTTCCCAATCATTTAATATTATCTGATCCCTCTTTCGCTAAGGCTGGAAAAATTGATATGATCTTAGGCGCTGAACATTTTTTTTTGAAATCATTAAAGAAAATAAATATCGCACTTCAGAAAACTTAACATTTCAAGATTCCGTTTTTTGTTTTATTGCTGGTGGTTCATATGATTCCAAAACATTATTGTAATTTAGTTTATCGTGCAGAAAACATTGAAAATAGCATTAAGAAATGTTGGGAAATTGAAGAAATTGATAATACCCGAATTTTGAGTGATGAAGAAGCATTTTGCGAAAGTCACTTTCAAAATAATCATAAAAGAACAGAAAACGGTCGTTACATGGTCAAAATGCCTATTCGTGAGGAAGCGCTGGAAACTATCGGTGAATCTCGTTATTTAGCTCGGAAACGCTTGAATCAGACCGTGAGAAGATTGAACACCAATCCTGAAATGAAGAAACTTTATTGTGAATTCATAAATGAATACGAAAATTTGAATCACATGGAAAAAGTTGTAGAGGATGTTTCACCTTCTTTATCATATTACATGCCACATCATGGCATTTTTCGCCCCAAAAAAACTTCGACAAAACTAAGAGTCGTATTTAATGCCTCTACGCCTACATCGGCAGGACAAAGCTTAAATGACATATTGTTAACCGGAGAAGCGAGAGAAAACGTTTTTGATTTAATTGTTCGATTTCAAAAACACAAGATTGCCTTAACAGCTGATATTAGGAAGATGTTTCGTCAAATATTAATCTATCCGTCTCAAAGAGATTTATTGAGAATTTTGTGGAAAATTAAGAAGACGAGGTGCCTACAGTATTCAGAATGAATACAATTACGTATGAAACAAAAACCGCTCCATTTCTGGCCATTAGAACATTAAAGCAGTTAGCAATAGATGCAAAGTTGAATTACCCTCTTGCTTCAGAAGTTTTTCTTTCTGATTTATACATGGACGATGTAGTTACTGGATCAACAGATCTTGAATCGGCTTTAGAGTTAAAGACTCAATTGGTAAAAATGTTTGATAGTTGTGGCATGACCTTGCACAAATGGAACTCGAATTCCAGGGACTTGATGAATGACAGAAACTTTAACGAAGAATTCTCTTTCGAGACTGAAGAATCTACTAAAACACTAGATATAATTTGGCAACCGGGACAAGACAAGTTCACTTTCAAAGTATGCGTGTCCCAGCAATCAACCTATACCAAACGAGATGTATTGTCAGTCATTGCTAGGTTGTATGATCCAATTGGCTTTCTTGGACCCGTCATCAGTAGAGCTAAGATAATGCTTCAAAAACTTTGGACTCAAAACCTTAATTGGGATGACAATTTGCCGGAGCACATTGCTCGAGAATGGAATCGTTTTGTCAGTAACCTGAAAGCTTTAGAGAACATTCGAATCGACAGATATGTTCTAACCTCTAAAGTTAAGAAAATTGCTCTCGTTTGATTGCTGATGCTTCCACTTTGGCGTACTGAGCTATGATATATCTTCATCCTGGCAGTTCTAACTCTGCCGTTAAAATCCTAGCCAGTAAATCTAGAATTGCACCTCTAAAAACAACATCCGTACCTCGTTTGGAGTTATGTGCAAGCCTTTTACTTGCTAAGTTAGTTCAAAAAGTTATAGCTGCTTTAAGAATGGATATCAAAGAGGTCACTTTATTTTCAGACTCTACCATCGCATTGGCTTGGATTAACTCTTCTCCAATTGAATACATTTGTTGGAAATCGTGTATCCAAAATTCAAACATTTTCAAATAATTTTCACTGGAGACATATACTATCGGAGGGGAATCCTGCTGACTTGATTTCGCGAGGAATCGATCCTTCCGAATTGGAGTCACTGGACTTGTGGTTTTCTGAACCATCGAGTTTAGACATTCAACCAACCGATCAACAATCCATTGAAAATTTGAACAGTGAACTTTATGAGCATGAACTGAAAAAATCATCGAATATAACTCTTACTTTGTCTTCCAACTCAGACTCTGTTAATAGTTTTCTCACTTTAAGTAATAATTTTGTAAAACTAATTCTTATCTTGAGTTACATTTATAGGTTCATTTCTAATTGTCGGAAAGAGGAAAGGATGATTGGTCCCGTCACTAGAGAGGAACTTCAGCATGCAAAGCTTTCTCTAGTGAAGTTAGTACAGGTAATTGTATTTAGGAAGGAGATACATGCATTAAAAAATAAAAAAAGTTTGAAGGACAGTCACGTAAGTAATTTAAATCCTTTTCTTGATTCTAATGATTTAGTTAGAGTAGGGGGCGGAATCAACAATTCGAATTTATCTTATGAACAAAAGCACCCATTGCTAATTCCAAGAGATCATAAAATAACTACTTTAATTTTCCAGTATTTTCGTTTAAAAAATTTGCATGTTGGTGCGCAAACTTTGCTTCATTGTGTTAGACAAGAGTTTTGGCCCCTAAATGGTAGGAACAGTGCTCGAAAAATCGTTCACGCATAACATGTTTCAAAGCCAAACCTAAAATAGAACAGCAAATTATGGCTTCGTTACCGAAAGAAAGAGTTACCATAAGCCACCCCCTTTTTCAAAAACTGGCAACGACTTATGCGGTCCCTTTCTTATTAAATATAAAAATCAGCGGAAGGGAATCTTAAACAAAATCTATGTTGTAATTCATTTGGAAATAGTAAGTGATTTGACAGCAGAAGCATTAATTGCCACCCTTAAAAGGTGTTTTGCGAGAAGAGGTTTGCCTTCTATTATATTTTCCGATAATGCCACAAATTATACTGGTGCTCATTCTGAATTGAGAAAATTGTATGATATTGTTAAAAATTCAGAAAATCTTGCTTCTTATTTATCCCATGAATTCGTTGTTTGGAAATTTATTCCTCCTAGATCGCCAAATTTTGGTGGCATTTGGGAGGCGGAAGTCAAATCTTTTAAGCACCATTTGAAAAGAGCTATTGGAAACTCTAAATTAACATTAGAAGAATTTTTAACGGTTATGAACCAAATTGAAAGTGTATTAAACAGTAGACCACTTTTTCCCCTTTCTTCGGACCCCAATGATTTTGAGACCCTAACTCCCAGTCATTTTTTAATTGGGCGACCCATAAACAGTATTCCGGAATTTCCTGTTGCAGACATTCCTGATAATCGACTCTCTCGGTGGCATAGGATACAAAAAATCAATCAAACTATTTGGAAAAAATGGTCAAGAGATTATCTAAATAATTTACAGCAAAGAAGTAAATGGTTATTCGAAAAAAACAATGTTAAACCAGGAACACTAGTTTTAATTAATGAAGATAATCAACCCCTTTGTTCATGGATTATTGGTCGTATCTATGAGGTTATCCCAGGAAATGATAGAAAAATTCGAGTTGTTATTGTAAAAACTGCACAAGGTTTCTTTAAACGCAGCATATCAAATATATGCGTTTTACCTATCAATGAGTCTACTAGCAATTAGTTTTGGATGTTTATTTTTTTATTGTTGTCATAAAGAATGTGATTGTGTGCATTTAGTTTGCTTTTGAAAAATATTATGTTATTTGGTTATTTAGTCATAGATTTTGTAACTTTTTTTTTAATCATTTGCATTATAAATTGTCATTTATTGTTGTATATATATTTGTTTGAAATGGATATTTCAAAGCCGGGCGGTATGTTGGCGCCTCTCTCGGCTTTGACTTCGTTTATCTTTTAATTTGGCGAAAAAGAAGAGCTCTTGTTATTGTTTTTTTTAATATAGTCGGACGTCTTCAAATGGCGTCATTCATCGTTTCGTTAATAAATTGTTAAATACTTATCGTTTGTTGTTAATCATTCGTAAATACAGTCCGCATATCGACCCCTCAACAGCCAGTAAATGGAATAAATTCTGATAGGTTATTCACTTGAACCGCATTTTATCCTACTTGAATAACATGGTGAAGATGATGATCCAAAGAGGGATTAAACTTTTCGAAGAATTCTTTCAAAGATGACAACCGGATCGATGTCGAGTTCTTAAAATCATCTGTAGCAGAGAAGAAATCTCCACTAAAACTTCCTGCTCGAGACAGATAAAAAAAAATGACATCCTACAAAAAAATCTTGGAAGTTTGATTCCTGAACCACAGTTATGATTTTGGAACAATTTAAAATCATCTGAAACATCCGAAGATTTAATTGATTACTGATCATGTAACTTTATGTTAATATACGAAACATTATAAGTAATAATTGAATTGAAGAATTTAATGTTTTCTTCTGTTCCAACAATTACAAATGCAACGTGATCTGTTGGGTCTCTTATGATTTTTTTTATCCGTTCCAATACGTACAACACCAGAGTTTCTTATTATATTTTTTATAAGGTACGCATTTTTTCTTATAATTTTTCCTACAAGCCGCTGAGGATTTTGCACGGATTCTTCAGTAAACTCAAGCAGACTTCTCGCTTTTTCGACTGCACTTTTGATCCTTCCATGAATTTTAAAACTACACTTTTTACATTTAAAGCAGAATTTCTTTTTTTATGCATCTCGCTTTTTCAATATTTCCATCATGAAGACCAATAGCTAAGCCCATGAAATCTTTGCTAACTAGAACTTCTGCAATATATTCAGAATATAGTAATCTTTAATCAGTTTTTTCTCTAAATTATCTAGTAGTACTATATGATTTCGACGAATTTTCATATTTTCTTTCACAAAGATATCCAACAAAGTTTTAAATTATAAATTTTTTCTTCTTTTTTAGCTTTCGAAAAGTTTTCTCTTCTACTGCATTCCCAGAATCATGTAGGCCTAAATCACACACCCTGTTCTGGGGCAAAATTTTAGGTAAACTGTATTAAGCAAGCGACTGATTTATCAATAGGAACAATTAAATTTGCTGAATCAATTTGTCTTCAGTTCGAGTAGGGAATGCATTTTTAAAGACTATGATTAATTTCATTAACAAAGATAAATTATCTGAAAAGCATACTATTAGGGTGACCCTAGATATAAAAAATTAGAATATAGCCGAAATCAGAATATATCCTGGATATAGCCGAAACTTCGAATACATAACTTCGCGTGGACAAAACTTCATGGACAAATTCTAAAATTAAACAATAAAAATTAAATTATAATTAACTTATGCATTAATTTTAATAGAAAATATTTGACGTATTATATAATTTTAATAAATTCAAATTCATAATTAGCTTTTTTAATAAAGTAAAAATATTGAATTAAATATATTTTAAACGATTACAGATTATTATTTTAATACAAAAATTTTATCTCTGTAGACATTTCTTTCCTCTACCCTTTCACAGGTTTAAGTTGCACTACGTGTTGCAAAAAAGGCCAAATTTTTTTGCAAAATATGGCAGGAGTAATTAGATTTTAAGTTCAGAAATTGGTAACTTAATATTTTGCTGTATAATTGTTTTAGTATTCCTGTTGTTTATTCGCTAGTTCTCAAAACATTCACAACACAAAAAAGATGACCGGAAATTTAAATTATCACTTTATTTTTTGAAGATTGTTTCACTCCTTACACATAACACTCACATAGACACACTGCCTCTCTTTACACTAATTAATTTTTCTCTAGGGGGAGCTACAACACAATACTTTCTCTAACACTGAACACCTGTTATATCGAAGGGTACTGAGATATTCTTATAAAACTAAAACTATTTATATTTAACTTGCAAACAAACATGGGGTACCTGAACAACTGTTATACCATTTAAGTAATAAATTTTTTTTCAGAAAAAAATACAATCTTATTTTTTAATGAGATTTCAGGTATTCACAAAGTTATGGATTTGCTAAGTTTTGCACCCGCAAAGTTGTGGATCTGCAAGGTTTTGTACCCGCAAAGTTATGGAATTGCGAAGTTATGAATCTGCGAAGTTTTGTACCCGCAAAGTTGTGAATCTGCTAAATTTCGTAACCGCAAAATTATGGATCGGCGAAGTTTTGACCGCAAAATTTTGTCCAGTGAAGATTTGGCAGCCAAGTTTTGATCCTAAAGAAAATTTATCTCAACGACAGCGAGAATATTACTATCTATGCAGTCTGTGTCTGGTACACAAACATTGTGAATTTATTGATTTTGCTGAATTATTATGAATAATATAAAGCATTATATAAACAGTGAACCCACAGCTTTTGGACTACCTGTATGAATTATATTTGGTTTCATGAAAAATCAAGCAAATCATTACGTTTAATCTTTTAATTTCTCTTTGATTTGTTTTGTCTCTTTTTAACTATCTGATTTTAACTTGTTTTATATCAATTAGTTTACTTTCTGTATTTCAAATCTTTTAGCTTTCTGATTTTAACTTTTTTTTCATGTCAATTGTTTGAGCTACAGGTGTATTTTAAAACTTTTTACTCTTTATACTTTTAGCACATTTTATTATTCAGGGTTCCCACGGTCCTTGAGAATTTTAAAAAGTGGTAATAAAAATAAAAGAAATTTTGACATTTTTATTTCTGTGTAGCCACCACTAAAAGATGTTTTCTAAAAAANTCCAATACTGCCGACGGCCCTTTTTATAAAACACCCGCGGATCTTTCTCGTTCGTTCTGTTTTGTTCCCGAGCTCTCTCACGTGGTTTTAAATGCCAACGTATCTAACCGGGCCTAGCATCTTGGTGTCTGCCAAGCGCGCGGAGCACAGCAGACAATTAATGCATCCGGGGCGAGACTCCACTTCATCTTCTGTCGTATATGCTTAGATCTTCTTTTTTCTTATCGAAACTGAATACTCTCGAATTTCGTAACAA
>NC_092215.1:60019913-60028500 GCF_043381705.1 Parasteatoda tepidariorum | reverse complement strand
CAGTTGAACTTCGTCATGCCGTGCGGTCGGATTCCAATTTTCGTGAAATATGATCAGTGGAATACGATCCCTTCTCGTCGCCACGCATTGTATTGTGAGATATCCTTGGTGGTATCCAAGTAAGACACATAATAACTAAGGTATAAGTTTAATAAAACAACAACACATAACATAACAATAACATGCTTACAGCACGTAATAAGGTTAGCAATGAACATCTATTAGGAATTGGTATATATACTCTCTAGAAAGGTAAGGCAGCGCCGCTATTCAGAAACTACAGGCTGTCGTCGTTGACTCGTAGTGATGACGGAAGGTGACGTCGGTTGACATGACAACACTGAAAAATTAGCATTCGCTACTCACAATGGTCTATTTGAATACTTAAGATTGCCTTTTGGCTGGAAGAATGCACCAAGCGTCTTTCAACGTACAATTCATAGAATTTTAAATAAACATAAAATTAAATTTGCTACAAACTGTATTTTGATGATATCATTATATTTTCTAATTCTTGTGATGAACATTTAACCCATCTTAAAAAGGTTTTTGACATTTGCAAACAAGAAAACTAGAAATTAAAACTTTCACAATGTTCATTTTTGCAAAAACAAATAGAATTTTTAGGATATGAAATAAGCAATGGGATTGTATCACTCGATAACCATAATATCGAAGTGATTAAAAAATTAATGCCCCCTAAAAATGTGAAATCATTGCGAAGATTTCTTGGATCAATAAATGTTTACAATAAATTTATTGATAGTTATGCAAATATTCGACATCCTTTAAATAACTTGTTAAAGAAAGATGTAAAATGGGTGTGGTCAGAAAAGTGTCAACAATCTTTTGAACTTTTAAAAAATGCTATTATTTGTAAACCAATTTTGAAAATTTTTAATCCTAATCATGAATGTCATCGTTTTGTTGATGCATCGTTAGTTGGAATTGGCGCTGTGTTAAAACAGACAGATGAACGTGGTGTATTGCATCCTGTAGCTTTTCATTCTCGTTTCTTAAGGGACTAAGAAAAAAACTATGCAATTACAGAACTTTAATGTCTTGCTATAGTAGATTCTTTAAATAAATTCCATCATTACCTGTTTTGCCAAAAATTCACCATACACACTGACCATGCTGCTTTAGTTTGGCTAAAAAATTTCAGAAATTTAAAAGGTAGATTATTTAGATGGTCATTATTGTTCAGTATGTATGAATATGATATTAAATACACAAAAGGTTCTACTAATTTTGAAGTTGATTGGCTTTCGAGAGATGCAACATATTCACTTGTCAAAATCAATAGTAAAAATAATAATGTTCATGTATCACATTTGTCAAAATTGAGTGAAATAAGTGAAGCTCAAAGGAATTATAACTTACAAGGTAATTTTACTGATATTAACCTATGTTTTATGTGTACGTGAGAAAAATTTTACTTAAATAGTTGTTCCATTTTCGTTGATATTAAAACTACAGCAAATTGCTCAGGAGAAATTTAATCATCCAGGAATACAAAAAATTATTAACTTAATAACCCCGTTTTTTTATTGGAATAACATAACCTCAGATATAACAAAATTTTTGTAAGCATTGTCATTCGCGCCAATTAAATAAATACCGCGACGAAAAGGATTTGGATTATTACAATCCTTACCCCCTGTTAATCAGTCTTTTGACTTACTAGCAATAGATAGTGTTGGTGGATTAAATTACTATAATTCAACAAAAAAATATTTAACTTTAATTATTGACCACCTCACAAGATACATTTGGGCTTTTGTGTCAAAATCCATTAGTTCAGAAACTTATACTAATTTTTTACATCAAATTTTTCAAAATCAAATTCCTAAATCTTTGTTGAGTGATCGAAACGCTGCCTTTACTTCTTCTCATTTTAAAAAGTTTTCGAAACATAATAAAATTCAACAATTATTGACAACAGCATATCATCCGCCGTCTAATGGCAAGGCCTTGGTCAAACAATAATTACGCGTTTAAAATGTAAAATTAATGAAAAACCTACTAAAACTCCCTGGCCTACTTTGTTAAAAGATATAGTTAATACTCATAACTTAACTCCCCATTCTGTAACAAAATTTCCACCTGCATACCTCGTGCATGGAAGACTCCCCTATGAAAATCTCTTAAAGGAAGAAATCTATCCACCTGTTGAGGAAGCTAAAAAAATAGCAATTCAAAGAAGTAAAGAATACCATGAAAGAATAAAATTTATTATGATGTTAGATTTTTAGATATAGACTTTAAAAATGATGAATTAGTTATGTTTGAAGAATTTACTTATCCTAATACGAGGAAGTTGTCACCTTCTTTTAGTGGACCGTATAAAATTCTTCAATAAATTTCAGAAGCTAATTACAAAATAAATAAAAAAGAATAATTTAGGTGAACAAAATTTTGAAATAGTACATGTATCAAAGCTTAGGAAATATAACAGCCCACAAATGTTGAAATTAAGTCATGAATAGTGTCCAAAGGAAAAGAATTTTTTTTTTTACTTTCTTCAATGGAAGAAGTAAACCCTATAGTTTTGAGAGATCCAAATCGCGTGTGGAGATGTTTACCTCAGCATCATTTGGATGTGAGGGCGATGAAAGGTGAGAAAAATTTCATAAACTATTTTTGTATATGTCCAATCTGGATCTCTCAATATCACTGTGCTTCATGAAATTCTGTTTCCCTCCATTTTAACGGGGAATACAGATTTTCATAAAGTAAATAACCCTTTTAACCACGCAGAAACTAAAATTCTGATTAAATGACACTTGTTGTCCAGTTCGTTCGCATAAAAAATGTGTACATTTTTGTGTGAGGAAATTTTTTGTGAAAATTTTAGTAGAATAGTTATATAAATATGTTTCATTTTTCTTTCTGTTTAGTTGACTAAACAGATCAATTACATTATCATGTTTTCATTTTTGTCATTGTAAATAATTGTTTTTTTTTACACATAATTGAAAAAATGTTATTTGTAGTAGGGAAAAGGAACAGTCGTACCAACCTAAATTTTAAAAATTTAAAGTAGTTCAAATTTTTTATTTTGGCTTACCAAAATTTCTTTTTTTTTTGGGGGGGGGGATGTAATACAAAAATTATAAATACTTTTGTATTAATAAAAGTACTAAAACTCTTTTCATAAAATGTCTTTGGTAAAGAATAGGTGTAGAGATATTCTATTTTGGAACTTCAAGGCTGAAAACATACCAATGAATAATAATTAGATTTATATTTCAAAGGAGTTACTTTCGGAATCTTTTCCTCTTTCACTTCCATATTAGGAAGCATTAAATGATTTTCCTTAATGCGTAGGGTTACAAGGTATGCGACGATTGAGCCTTTTCACTCATTTTCTGTTAGTACTTAATACAGGAGCGATTGTTTTTGCGTGACTCTTGCTGTGTGATGTATTTCATGTAAGAAGTGCCGGAACTATCCGGAGTTTCGTCCATCCCCTCCCTTGTGGAGAGTGGATGTGAAACGTTATAGCTACCAGCCTATCCGTAAATAAAACTAATGAAGGAATAATTGGTTCACGACTGAATTATTTGAGCTAAACATAACCTATGATANTATATATATTGATTGAACAGGATAGTTTCAGCCCCAAGTCACTCTCCACTTTCATTTATTCCAATATTAAGTCTTCAACAAAACTGTTGAACTGAATATCCTTGGTGTTGTATTCCAAGTAAGAAACATAATAACTAAAAATATATATTTAATAAACTAACAAAACATAACAAATAGCATGCTAGGAGCAAGTAACAAAGATTAGCGAATGAAAATCTATTTGTAACGTGTTTATATACTCTCTGGAAAGGTAAGGCAGCACCGCTGTTCAGAGACTGCAGGCTGTCGTCATTGACGCGTAGTGATGACAGAAGGTGACGTCGGCTGTCATCACAACATCTCTTTGTCCTAAGATAGAACAAAGTCCTTGAACCTGCTTGGCCTAACGATGCTATGTCTGGGCCTCAAAGTTCTTGAAGTCTGTTCTGGAACTAAAGACTCTTGTTTTGGTATTGTAGGCTCAACCACTGCACTCTGAGAATCCGCACTAGCAGGAATGGAAGATGGTACTTCAGTCTCAAAACTCGGTGCTGGTGGAGATGCTACACTAGGATCAAACGGAATAGTCAACCGATCAGGAATACGCTTCCACATTTGATCTACGTGACGTTTAACTATCTCGCCTCCTGTTGTCACAGCTTGGTAAGAATCTGGATCCGTGGGTTTAATTACCGTTGCTGAAAACCACTTTGGACCCTGTCCATAGCTCCTCACAAAGACTGGATCGTCGGCACTGAACGATCTTGGAAGAAAATCGCCATTTTTTTCTATACGCATCTTGCTCCTGTCTCAACTTCCTCTCTGCCGCCAGATCTGGATAGAGTCTACTAAGACGGTTCTCAGCTTCCTCCCCATTAACAGTTCTGCAGGACTAGCACTTATTGTTGTGGCGGGAGTGCAATGTTGTTGAAGAAGGAACTGGGCTAGACGTTTCTTGCAATTTCCCTTCTATACGTCTCAGGGAATCTTTCACGCTCTGGACTGTTCTTTCAGCTTGACCATTTCCGGACGGACGTCTTGGTGCGATCATAACCCTTCTGACGAGATTCCTCTCTAAGAAAGTCTGGTACTCCGATGCTCGAAACTGGCCTCCGTTATCGGAAACGATGACTTCAGGTATCCCATGGGTAGCAAAGATTTCACGTACGACGTCGACTGTTGCAGAAGTAGACGTAGAAGTCATATGACGAACTTCGATCCACTTCGACATGGCATCTACAAGGATGAAGAATTCTTGTTCCTGAAACGGACCAGCGAAATCTATATGAAGACGGGACCAAGGTTTCTCCGGAATCTTTCAAGGATGCACTGGAGCATTCGGAGGGGCATGACGCGTCTGTTGACATTCCTGGCATCTTTGAACGCGCACTTCTATGTCATAGTCCCTGTCTAGCCACCACACGTATGAACGTGAGAGAGCTTTCATTCTTTCAATTTCTGGATGTCCCAGATGTAGAGCCTGGAGAACACGTGATTGTCCCAACACTGGAATAGCTACTCTATTACCCCATAATAGGCAATTTCGATGGGTAGAAAGTTCGTTACGTTTCGAGAAAAAAGTCTGAAATTTTTTATCCGGTTTTTCATTTGGCCATCCTCTAGAACCCAATTTAGTACTCTTGACAAAATTGGATCGCGCAATGCTAATTTTGCAATCTCTGCTGTCTGAAGTGGAGGATCTTGTAAATCCTCGGTAAACAATACCTCTAAAAGAAGCAGGAACCTCAAATTTATCAGTCTCTTTTGGAAGTCTACTTAAAGAATCTGCATTTTGAATTTTTTTTCCTGGTCTATGAATTAGAGTATAATCATATGCATTAAGTACTAAAGACCATCTCAGCATACGAGGAGACAAAATTTCTTTAGTAGGCTTATTTTTTGAAAAAATTCCTAACATAGTCTGATAATCAGTTATAATAGTGAATTTATGTCCATAAAAAAAATGGTGAAATTTTTTTGTATCGAACACAATTGCCATCTCCTCTTTGTTGATTTGCGCATAGTTACTTTCAGTCGACGTGAGCGTACGCGATGCGAAAGCTATTGGTGCTTCTCAACCATTGTCAAGAACATGACTTAAGACAGCTCCTACGCCAAACGGAGATGCATCGCAAACTAAAGTTACCGGTAATTTTTCATCGAACGGAACCAATACCGCTTCGGAACTTAACAATTCTTTTAAATATCAAAAAGCTTCATCGTGGACTTGACACTATTTCCACACTGAATCCCTATCTAACAGCCTATGTAATATTTCAGCTTTAGTAGCTTTGTCCTTTAGAAACTATTATAAAAGTTTATCAAACCCAAAAACGCCTGTAACTGGACCTTATTTTTAGGTACCGGAAAAGCATGAATCGCTTCTACTTTGCTTTTGGAGGGGTGGATGCCCTTCGCATCGATACGGTAGCCCAAAAACTCTACTTCCGCTACCCCAAATAAGCATTTGTTCGCATTTGCTTTAAGTCCCGCTTTTCTCAAACGCTCTAGTACTTGTTCCATGCGAGCGGCTAACTCTTCCTCTGACAAGTACATCATCAAAATAAGGAACAACGCCTTCTAAATTTTGAAACAAATCTTCGATTAAATTTTGAAATATTCCTGGGGCTACGTTAATTCGGAATTGAAGCCTTTTTACCTTAAACGCACCGTTATGCGTGATGATAGTCTAAGCTTCAGCGGAAGCATCATCAACCAGTAATTGTAAATATGCCTGAGCCAAATATATCTTAGCATAATAACCTCCTCCCTTAAGCTTTGAACGAAGATGACTTACAGTGGGAATTGGATAAAGATCTCATTGCTTTGTTTAACTAACGTGATTTGATAATCTCCGCACAAACGTACTTCACCTGACGGTTTAAGCACTGGAACAACCGGTGTTGACCATTTTGGATTAGAAATTTCTTCAAAAACTCCTTCACTTTGAAGTTTTGTTAGGGCAGCTTCAATTTTGGGCCTCATTGCCAAAGGAACGCTTCTTGCTTTATATCTAACAGGAGCGATATCCGAATTTATAGGAAGCGATACTGGATTACCCGTATACGAACCCAATTTATTATCAAAAATATCATCGTATTTTTTAAGAACTTTTTCGATAATTCCCGGTCTAATTTCGTGTACTCCTGTTATTCAAAATTCCTCAAGGTTCAAACCAAGAATACCCCAAAATATTCGTACAGTGATTATTTGAAATTAACAGTTTTAACTTTGCTTTGGAAAGGTTACGCACAACTTCAACTTTACATACGCTAGCTAGTGAAATCCCATTTTTAGAAAAATCGCGCAGTCTAATGAAATTTTTTTCGATCACGGGTTTCTTAGAACAGAAAACTTTATTCAACGTTTGCAATGAAATAATTGAATAATAGGAACTCGAATCAATTTCCACTTCTAATTTTTCCTTATCAACCTCAATGATAACGTTTCTCTTAAACGGAGATTGAGAACTTATGACATTTAAATATTCGGGTTGAACTTCAATTTCATTTGCACGCTGTTTTTCAAATTCATTTTTCTTCCGACAAAATTTTATAATGTGATCCTTAAGACCACACGAATGGAGTATTGCATTTTTGAATTTACACGTTGAACGTTCATGTTTACCACTGCAACAGAAACACACTTTAGAATTTGCTACTACCTGAAACATTAGAATTTTGTTTACTAAATCGCGCATTATTCCTTTTGTTCCAACCACGTACGAAATCAACCGCATCCGAATTCTCAGAATAAAAAGAATTTTGGATATGAATATGCCTTAATTGGGAAGCCGCAACCTCAACAGAAATTGCATTTTCAAGTGTTAATTTGGGTTCATCCAATAATCTTCTTTGAACCTCTTCATCACGAATACCGCAGACTAATTGATCTCGCAATCATTCTGACAAAGTTTCCCCGAAATTACAATCTTCGGCAAGCTTTCTTAATTCGGTAACGTAAGCATTCACGGATTCTAATTTTGACTGAAATCTTTTATAAAACTTGAAACGTCGAAATATTACTGAAGATTTAGGACAAAGATGTTCTTTCAAAAGCCTAATTAAATCTTGAAATTTAAATGCTGTAACTTCTTTTGGCGAAACTAAAGTTCGAATTATAGACAATGTTTTAATTCCACAAACAGCTAAAAGAGTCGCGCGCTTTTAATGAACATCTATAATAGAATTAGCCTCCAAAAAGTAAGTAATTTTATCAGCATATAACTCGAATGAATTTGGATTTGAAGTATCAAATTCCTGAATAGAGCCTACCGTCGCCATCTGAGTGCGAAATTTAGCTTAAGCAGAGAAAATATTGCAAATAGAAAAAACGCATTTAAACATTTAAAACGCCTACCGGAAGCATAAAATAATACCGGTATTGGATCACGTCAACAACTCATGGCCAGCAATCTTTAAGAAATTGCATTTTCAAGGAAATCCAATTGAAGTTGAACTTCTTCGTGCCGTGGAGTAAGATCAATGGAATAAGATCCCATTAGTCGTCGCCACGTGTTGAACTGTGAGTATCCTTGGTGTTGTATTCCAAGTAAGAAACATAATAACTTAGAATATATATTTAATAAACCAACAAAACATAACAAAAAACATGCTAGCAGCAAGTAACAAAGATTAGCGAATGAACATCTATTAGTAAAGTGTCTATTATATACTCTCTGGAAAGGTAAGGCAGCGCCGCTGTTCAGAAACTACAGGCCGTCGTCATTGATTCGTAGTGATGACGGAAGGTGACGTCGACTGTCATCACAACAAAAACTAATGGTGAAAAGCTCGCTCACATTGATAAGTAGTCAATAACCCACCTCAAGTGGTTCACTGGTTGAAACCTCCAGTCCATGAATAACTGCCAGTGGTAAATCTTAGGGAGACATGAAAGCAGCACAGAGATGCGAGTTTGAAAGCTGTTGTTTGTTAATTTACGTCGCACTAGAGCTGCACAATGGGCTATTGGCGACGGTCTGGGAAACATTAAAACTTTTTTTCCGAAGACATGC